>NW_026125855.1:0-135889 GCF_943737965.1 Phodopus roborovskii | reverse complement strand
TGTCTCTCTGTGTATGTCTTTAAACAAGCATTTATTGGGAGCAGGTCCCATATCAGGAGTGGAAGTCAGGAGACAATTTGTGGGAGCCAGGCAAGGACTACTACTACATTTCACTGGCCCTGCCATTAATCTTTACATTTTTGTGTAGACTTATAACTGTGCACTGATGGTTCCATTTGTCTGTTGTTTTCCCTGACAACTGACAAGTCTGCAACCTTCCACTTGCTCACTGGCCATCAAAAGAGCCCGCGGTTTGGAATGTCTCCCTCTGAGCCCTTTGATCGGTTTTTACTGGGCTGTCTTTTCTACTGGTTTGTACTTGTTTCCCTACTTTGGCTACAGGCCCTATGTCTGCTTTATATACCAACAGTTTCATTTCTTATTGTGTTGCCTTTCTGGCCAATTTTAAGTGTCTTCTATTGAGAGAATTCTCAACTCCAGAAAGTTCAATTTGTGATGGAGATGTATGTAGCTCAGTGTTTAGAGAGAGCTTGCCTAACATGCATGAGACTCTGGAGCTCTATTCTTGGCTCTCCAGAAACTGGGTATGTATTGTGGTGTTTACCTATAATCCCAGTATTTGAGAGGTAGAGCCAGGAAGATCAGAGGTTCAAGAGTCATCCTCAGCTACACAGCTACATAGCTAACTTCAAGGCTAGCCTGTTATTGGAGACCCCTGTCTCAAAAAGTAACCAAGTAAGCAGAAAGATTAGAGTTTGGTTTCCAGCCTCCACAGGGTGAGCTCACTACCATCTGTAACTCCAGGTGTTGTAGGGGGATCTGATGGCTTTTTTTTTTTTTTTTTTTTTTTTTGGAGGGCACCTATATGTGATTTTACATACACACACAAAATAAAAATAAATGTTAAAAACAAACTAATCTATCAATATTTTTCAAAGTTTGCTTTCATGACCTTTTTTTCCCCTCATGTCTTACTTTACACAGTCTTTTCCTACCAGGATAGTAGTGAATGTCTTTAATTCTAGCACTTGAGAGACAGGAGAATCTGTGATTTCGAGATCAGCTTGGTTGAACATAGTGATTACACAGATCCTGTCTCAAAAACACAAAAACAAAACCAAAAAAACCCAAAGAACAACAAAAATCCGAACTTCTTGCTTCTCAAGTCCAAGGTCATGAAGCTATTACTGAGGAGTCAAACCCTTAGCAAAGCTAATTCAGCAGTGAACTAGTTACTGCCTAGAAACTGCCCCCTTCAATGAACCTGGATCCACAAGGATTCTGCTAGGCTGGCTGGTTAATGCACTGCAGGGATCCTCCTGTCTCCATAATGTCCCTCTCCTCTGTATTTGGAGAAATAGTCATGTGCCACTGTCCGTGACCTTTTACCCAATGAGCCATCTCCAGCCACAGCCCTCCAGGTAGAGTTTCTACCTAAGGGCATGATGGTGAATAGTTTGGATCAAACAGCTGTTGCTGCCTCCAGCTATGTACTTATGTTTTGGGTATCACAAATTAGTTCTCCTGTAGGGTTCTTAGTCACATAGTGATATATAGGAACTGGACACCTCAGAAAGATACTCAGGACAGTTACCATGGCATTTGTTGGTACAATGGTGGCAGTGCCCTTTCTTTAGTCCTTACACTAGGGACCAGGTCAGCATCTGGTCTTAGCTGCCTTGGGAAGCCATCCCAGTATTTGAGGCTCAGTAAGTGAAATTCTCTGCCTTTGTGTCTCTGTAGTGTGTGTGTGTGTGTGTGTGTGTGTGTGTGGGTGAGTGTAGTATAAAGAATCACCCAGTCCAAGTAAATGCACATAAAGTAGACAGATCATCACACCACCCTAAATATGAACTTGGTAACTTTTATGTGAGCTGATTCATTGAGTGATGGACTATTACATTTACAAAGAGTGTGGTCGTAGCAGAACTCTGCAATGAATGAGTGATGCAGTGAGTGAACATTAATGTTAGACTGACAGATGTATATTAACTTTTTGCAGAAGGATCTCTCATCTGCTTGTTAATTTCTGTGCTAATACCTCAAATTTAGTCTATTTTGAGCTTCCACCTTATCACCGGGTACGGTTGGGGGAGAAGATATTTAGTGGCAAACCACATGTTGCATTCTCACCATGCATGTACAGTGACATGTGTGGCCACAAGACCTTAGCTGATACTAAAGAGAAGCGAATAACTGGAAATGATTTTTAACATTTACTTCTGCTTTAGATAATTTATACAATAACTTAGTCCTCAACATGGGCTGTATTTAATAAAACAAAGTCTCAAAAGCCCTCCATATGCCCTAACTGGTTACTCAGAGCTCTGTAGAGGATTGGGCAGTAGTGCAAATTCAGCTCTTTGAGGGTTTTGTTTCTCTGTTGGGTGGTTTTGAGGTTTCAGACAAGCTATAGTGCTCAGAGCAGCCTATTCTGGCTTGTGGGAGAACCCTTTCTTCAACTTTACTTTCATAGCATCTATGACAATCGCAACACTGAAGTTCATTTATGCACTTTCCTAAAGAGGAGAAAGAGGGGGCCATGACTGCATGGGTGTGTGGGCCAATAAGTGAATCCCGGTATTCTATATTCTTACCTTATTAATACGAAGGCCATGCAGCTTTCAATCATTTGCTAAACTTGGTGATTTCCATTGCTACCTAACTATGCTCTTGAGCTTCTAGTTCCCCACAAGATAAAGTCCAATCTCCTTAGTTTGTTTGGAAAGCTTTGAGGAATTTTTTTTTTTAAATTAAGCCCTGAGGAATTTGAGCCTTGCATACCTGGGTTCTAGAAAACAGAGTTTTACCTCTGAAATCTAAAAATCCACAGCATTTTGCTTCAGGTGAGAAACCTACCTCCAAGGTTGAATAAGACATATCAGCCACAGTCCCAAAGGAACACATAGGATTCACTTTTCAGAACAAATGCAGCTCTGCAGGGCTTGGGGCACCAAGGGCTGGCTCAGTGGTTAAGTGCAGGCCCGGTTCAATTCCTACCACCCACATGTTGGGTCACAACTATCTGTAATTCTTTTAACAGGAGACCTGATACCCTCTCCTGGGTTCTGAAGGCTCCTGTCTCATTTATTAAATAAAAATTTTGGAAAGTAAAACTGAAACTTTGATACTACTATGTATATTAAGCTATAGTTTTTATTATGTATTTTTAGATAAATATTAAGAATTTAAAAATGGCTCTTCTCCTGTATTTCCTGGGTCATATGTCTCACACTAGGAACCCTGACCTTTTCAGAAGCTGCCCACATCCTTACCGTCTCCAGGATTTTGATATTACATCCAGGGTAGCCTCACTAAAGTACCTAGTGTACATAGCATCTTCATGTGGAATTTCACTTGCCAAGTGTTCCTCAACACCACAAACTTGCAGCTAAGCCTATTTTTTGTCAAGAAAGAGCCTGGAATTGACTGTTTATCATGACAATCATTTAGCCACTTGTTTCTGGTGGCTTCTGTGTGTGGACTGGGAAGACACAGAACATCCTTGTACAATTTCCACAAGTCAGTCCTGGCCTGGAAGTTCAGTGATAACGCCTGGCATGCAGCATTCCTCTCTATGCTTGGACTGCAGGCAGCTGTGTGGGATGGAGCCCTATGTTGCATGCTGCACTGCTTATTCAGAAAAGGATAGGACTTGCTCCTTGCCTCTTCTTCCTCTTTGGGTGCTGACCAAGGGCATGTCAGGGTTCTCCAGAACTACAGCTCCTCATCCTCTGCCAGGAAGTTCACATGTATCAAAGGTGATTCCATCCCTTGAGGCAACAAGCACTACAGGATGGGGAAACCCATGTGCCTTCTTCAGACCTGGGCTCCTGTTTCACCTTTCTGTCTCTGCTCCAGGTTCTGCTGTCTCACCAAACCCTGATTCTGGCCCTCCGTGTTTTTCCAATGTTTCCCTCTCTGTCTAGACCTCACACGTTGTCCATCAGTTTACACATCTTGCTCCTACCACATTTCCCCCATTGCTTCTGCAGTACAAACCCCAAGAGCTCTGGATACTTGGGCAAGCCCAGGTGCATGATGTCAGCAGGGCCCTACTCCTTTTTTAATCATCTCTGGTAGAGGTGTTGACCTCTGGTAGAGGTGGCGCTGGGTCACATCATTTATGGGTGCCTCAAATGTTTCTTCCCACATCTCTTATCCCACTGATTGCTCAGCAAAGGTACCAAATAATTACATAGACAGCTAAGGGTAAACTCTCTCCCATCTGAAGTTTACTTTTTCTTTCCTGTTATCTTCGGCATGGGCTCTCACTCCTTTCCTGGGCTTCAGGAACCCAACCCTAACGCTACCACCAACCATAATGCTCACCCTAACTCTAACCATACCCTAAATAGAACTCTCATTGTCAGAAATACATGACCCTACCTGGATGTCATAGCCCCATCTGGGGAGAGGTGGTGAATGGGAGGGAGTTGGTCAGGGTGCAAGAGAAGGGGGACAGAATGTAAGAGCGAGAAATGGTAGGGAGTGAGTGATAGGAATCGACAAGTAAAATAAACAATAATCATTGAAAAAAATTCAGTATGCAGGGGCTCAGAACGTGCCCATGAGGAATAGTGGATCTAAAAGAGATCTTGAGTTCTTTAGCTGAGGGAACTCTAGCAGAGGCCCAGTGATGGGTTTCAAGTATCCAGTAGGACGTTTTATTTCATTTAAAAAAATTATTTATCATGTGTAGTATCCTACTTGAATATCTCCTGGTAGAAAAGATGAGGGCAACAATCTCATTGTAGATGGGTGTGAACTACCATCTGATTGTTGGGAAGTAACTCATATCCTCTAAAAGTACAATCAGTGTGCTTGAACTTTTAGCCATCTAACCATTCCATTGCTGTGTTTGAAGAAAAGGCCTCATTATGTAATTTTGACTGGCCTGGAATTCATTGAGATTCATGCTTTTGGCTCCTGACTACTGCTGGACAGGATGTGTAGAAAGGGTAACACTCCTCCACTGATTTTGGGAGTTCAAACTTGTACAGCCATTTTCAAGATAGCTATGGCAGTTCCTCAGAAAGATGGGAATTGGTTTACCACAGGACCTGGCAATCCCCCTCACAGTTATATACCCAAATTATCCACATTCATGCAACCAAAAATGTGTTTATTTATACCTATAGCAGCATTATTTGTAATAGCAAGAACCTAGAATCTACCCAGATGCCTCTCAACTGAAGAATGGATAAAGAACTTGTGGCACATCTACACAATGGACTACTAATCTACAGAAAAAATGGAATCTGGAAATGCACAGGCAAGTGGATAGTAATTGAAGAAGCAATGATGAATGAGGTAACCCAGGCACAAAAGTAGAACATGGTAGAGAGGGAGAGAACATAAAAGAGCAAGTCATTATTGGTTTGAAGAGAAAATTGAACCTAAAGCTATATCTAGAGACCTACAAGACTGACTCCAACTAACAAACTGAGCAACAGTGGAAAGGCTTCCATTATTGACCTTCCCTGAAAATGAGATCAGCAACTAACTCGAGCACTACATGGAGCCCTCATCTACTCTCTGTAGAAAACAGAAGCAAACACTCAGAAGTAAACACTGCGTGTAACTAGAATCCAGATGCAGAGAGAGAGAGGACAATATCGAGTTGCAGAAACACATTGAGACAGCTGACCTGATGAAGGAGGAGCTAATAGGACCCCAGACTGATAGCTGTGAATCCAGCATGGAACTGACTCAGACCCCTGAGATGGGTATCAGCTAGAAGGTGTGAGCTGTCTAATGGAGTTCAGACAGTGGGACCTGGATGTATTCCTGGTGCGCAAATGGACCTTGAGGACACATTCCCCCAATCCAGGGATACCCCCTAAACCTAGACATAGAAGAGACATTCTAATCAACACTTCAAATGCGCTGTCAGAAATACATGACCCCACTTGGATGGCCTAGCCCTATGTGTTGATTGTGGGTGAATAGGATGGCAGGGTGGTCAGGGTGAATGTGAGGGGGGCAACAGATGATAAGAGGAAGGGAAGGAATTGAGGGAGATATAGGGAACAAGGATCTACATGTAAAAAATCATGAACTAATTTTAAAAAATATCCGGCATGCATGGACTCAGGATGTTCCCAAGAGGATATGGGGATCTAACAAGTATTTGGCGGTCTTTAGCTGAGGGAACTCTAGCAGAGGCACAGTGATGGGTTTCAATTAACCAGTAGGACATTTAATTTCATTTTTAAAAGTTATTTTGTCATATGTAGTACCCTACTTGAATGTCTGCTGGTAGAAAAGAAGAGGGCAACAGATATGATTGTAGATGGTGGTGAGCTACCATCTGGTTGGTGGGAGTTAACTCATATCCTCTGTAAGTACAGTCAGTGTGCTTCAACTTTTAGTCTTCTGTCTCTTCCATTGTTGTGTTTTTAAGAAAGGGCCTCATTATGTATCTGTGACTGGCCTGGAATTCATTGAGATTCATGCTTTTGGCTCCTGAGTCCTGGGTTCAAAGGCATGAAACACCATGATCATCTCAGGAATAAAATTTTATATTGTTAAAATAAATAAGCATTAGTTTAGTTAAAATGGCTAGTGCTATGCATTCTGAGACAATAATTAATTTTTATTACATTTCTTATTCACACAAAATTGAGGTAGATTTTGTTTCTTAATTAAAAAGTAGTAAATTATGGGCTATAATTAGGGGTTATTGGCTAGTGTCTAGAATTCCTGATACTACGAGATTTAAGTTCAGCCTCTATTACCAACAAAGCAAAATAGGGCCTGAGTAGGTATCTCAGTCAATAAAGTACAAACACGAAGGACCTGAGATCAAGCAAAATGCTAAATCTAGAAGGGGATGATTAAAAGTTAAACTTGTGGGACATTTGATCATTATGTGAAAATAGGGTGATGTTTACCTTGCCTGCCTAAGGCCCTTAATTGGTTTAATAAAAAGTTAAACGGCCAATTGCTCAAAAGGAATGGTTAGGCAGGATTGCTGGGCTGAGAGAAAAACTCAGGGGAATGAATCTAGGCCTGGACCCATGCCAGGAAGACAAGGAAGGAGCTGCGAATACAGAATAATAGACAATAGGCTAATAGACATTTGTTAAGGTATAGGAAATTGTTGGGAACAAGGTTAAGTTAAAGGCCAATCATTCATAATTTAGAAATGTCTGTGTCATTATTTGGGGATGGATTGTTCCAAGAAAATCTGACAAGAAAGTCCAACTACATAATAGCACTGGAAAGGTGAGAGAGATCTGTAAGTCTCAGTGGCAGAAAAGTTTACCTTCATAAATGTGAACCTGATAAATAAGATGGACAATTGGAATTGAATTGACTTTGACACGTGATCACTCTATTGCTCTGTCTCTGTCTATCTGTGCTTCTGTCTCTCTCTCCCCATAACATAAACAAACACACCCACACCCACCCCGCACCACACACACACATACACACAGTAAACAAACAGATTTATTCCATATTGTATTATGGTTGGGTGTCTTCACATATTTTGTCCCTTTCTGTTTGTTTACTCGAGAAAGGGTTTCCCTGTGTATCCCTGCCTGTCCCAAACTCACTCTGTGTACAAGGCTGGTCAAAAACTGAAGTGATGCCTACCTCAGCATCCCTTAATACAAACTGGCTCCTTATTTAGAATTAAGGCAAAAGCTGTCAGGTTTTTCAAATTGATAAATACAAGTGAGTTGATACTGCATAATCTGAACACATATTACCTGCAAAAGCAACATATGTAGTGCCACAATACTCTGCAATGACACAGAAAATACACTTTGAAATTGACACACTCCATCTTTTTCAAAATTGAATCTGAAGTTAGTTCCAATTTTTTCATACACAATATGATATGTTTATTAATATTGACAAACTGTTCATTCCTAATCTTTTAAAACAATCAAAATTATTATGAGATACATAAATTCCAATCAAATTTTATGGGGGGAATGAATGCAGCAGCATACCTTTGTTTGCCTCAAAGTTGCCACATGTTGTTGGAACAGGTTCAGCTTCTCTACAGTTGGGTCAGAGGTGATATGCACATCATACACAGGCCTATGAAGAAGTTTACAGAGTTCCTCATATTGTTATAAGAGTAGTTTATGTTTATGAATTCTCTCTTTTTTACATTTTTTGAGATATTCTACTTGAGTGTCCAATTCTTTTCTAGTTAATGGAGACTTTTCTCTTTCTTTTTTTTATGAAACCAGATATGATTATAGTAAGGTGCAAGGATGGTAATGGAACTACAAAATAATAGGAATGCCAAATGGTTAAATTGACATACAAGGCAGTTTAAGCCTCGGGTGGTGGCACAATTTTTTAAATGTAGCACTTGGGAGACAGAAGGGCAGTGGTTACCTGTGAGTTGGAGACCACCCTTGAATACAAACTATGGGCTAAGATGGGCAGGGCTATTACACAGAGATAAACTGCCAAAAGTGTAGGTTATGCCAAACAGAAAATATTGTAAAAAATGATCACCTAATACTTCTAGCAAGAAAGAACAATTATGACTTTGTTTCGTGCTTGACTTCTGCTATGTGGCAAAAAATACCTCAGGGTCCTGATACTCCAACCTCCTTTTCAGGTTAAGCTTACAGGTATCTGTCACCATGCTCACCTTCCTTTTACAATTCCTACTGTAGTAAAATATCCCTGAATTATAGCCCTGCGTGTAATATCTTTGGTAGTAAATAGAGACTGCTCCAATTTATACTGTAGTAAAACACCCCTGAATTATTGCCCTGCTCCAAGTTAACAACAATATTAATGAAATTCCATCCCCACAAATGGGACAAAAGCAATATGTACTCAGCAAAACTGTATTGCAAGTATAAACACAGCCAGTTTTTCACTTTCAATACAGAACTGAATTTACACAGTACTTACTCTAATATTCCCATGATCACCTCTTTGCGCGTTACTATGAATACAGTAGATCCTGCCCCATTCCTAGTATATAAAGAATGAAGTAGAGTGAGTATTATATATATATTGTAAAATAAAGTTTCACTAATCATTGTTTAAAAATTGACTTATATTCAGGGAAAACAGATGTGATTATTATACTCCAAAGGTTCTCATGTGCCTAAATTCACATGAGTGAAATTGAGTGTTTAAGAAAAAAAAGTATTTTTTATTTAGCACATCTACATCATTTATATTAACTTAAGGAAAATGCTCTAATGTCATGGTCTTCTTGAAGGATCAATTATCCTTACCTTTGAAAGGCAGTCTGACTGCTAGTGTTATTCCATCTACAGACATGGGTGGTATGCTTCTACTTTAATAGTAATTGGAACATGAGATACCTCAACATTATCACTCAGCTCTCCCTGGTGTCCCATATTTTCAGAATCATCCTGGATGGCTGAGTGGTACACAGGTTTGATCATTAAAGGAGCCAAAAGTTTTAAGTTTGTCTGGTAACAACTATTTGTATCACTACATATACTCGGCTCTTATGTACGCATTTATTCTCTGGTGGTGGATGGTAGCTCAGACATATATATGAAGAAGGAATGGAGGACAGAAATCAAGTTTGGGGTGATACTGTCTACCTGGGTTTTTGATATAAAGCCTAACTTACAAGACTATGAGATTCTTTCCTTCATGTATTTAAGTGTGTTGCTTTTGAACTTGGTGACCACTGAAGTCACAAGTCAGGGCTGGTTTCCCTGGAATAGCAGTTCAGGACAGTTGTATTCCACCACATGGGCTGGAAACTGAAACCTGCTCTTATGCAAAAGAGCAGAAAATGCTTGCAACTGCTCAACCTATCTTCAGCTGCTGTCTTATTTTTATGTATTTTGGAGGTGAAGTTTCTCATTCCACCTATCAATGTTGAAGTTAGAAGTATATGCAACCATTATGTTTTTTCACTCGAGACAAGGTTCCTATAGGATGCCCTGGCTGTCTTGAAACTTACTCTGTACAACAGGCTGACTTTGGAGAATTTTCTGCCTCTGCCTCTACCTCCAAAGTACTGGTGTTTAAGGCATAATCCACAACACAGCAATCTGGATTAATTTTCAAGAATTGTGAGGATTGACTTCAGGTTTTCATGGCTTTGAGGGAAGTAGTTTTCAAATTAATCAATTTATTCCGTGTTTCCTAACCCCCTCTTTCAAACAAACACCAATGCCTCCCATTTCTCTAAAGTTAAAATATTATTATGCTCTGTAAAACAAAAAAAAAATTGTAAGCAGGGTGAATAGGGTAACTGCCTTGCACATTTGTCATATATATCCCTCCTTCAACTAGAATGCTTTCCATTTGCATTGCTACACAGACAACACATTCCTCTGTCTTAGATACCCACCAGCTTGTTTTGAACACCACAAAATTTAAGCCTAAACATATATCATTTTTTACTTTTACAAAAAAGCCCCATGGATTTAGGTAACTATGTGTAGTGCAAGTTTATTATTGCAGCACTTGGAAGTATGGACAGATGACTGCTACTACCTCCAAGCTGGACATGGCTACAAAGCAAGACCCTGCCTCAAAACAAATAAGTATACATAAAGAAACTTAAATGTAACCATGTCATATTTAATTAGTGAAAATTACAAACCAGTGGAATGGTACATGCCTTGCTCAGTACTCAGAAGCTTGAGACAGGAGTCACAAGTTCAAGGCCACAAAGGACTGTATTGCTAAGAGCCTATCTTGGAAAAAGAACAAATGAGATGAAAATAAACAATAAAACATACATTTACTTCACCACAGGTGAAAAGAAGAAAATCATATCTTACCATTCTGGTGAGCATGTGTTGCTGTGCTAAAACACTGACCACACACAATGTAGGCCAGAAAGGGGCTTACTTAGCTTATGCTCCAGGTCACTGTCCCTAATGAGAATTACAGCAGCGACTCAAGGAGGACAGTGGGGAGAAAATGTGGAGGAATGCAGGTGTCAGCTCATCTCTGGCTCTCTCACTTGCTCACAGTAAATCTTAGCCAGTCCCCTTTGTTTACAGACAGCCCCGTGCACATGGACAGTTATAAAAGCATAACTGCTGCCCGTGTACAGGTTTACAGATTTTTTTCTTTTCTTTTGCCAGCTACAAGGCCTGTGTTAAGGCCAAGAGCTCAGCTTCTCATGCTGAGGTTCCTTCTGCCAGGCTGCTGGCTCAAACCATGCAGGTTTCATTCACATCCTTGTCCCAGTCCTTTCTTTACCTTTCACAAGGTAACTGTTCCCATCAGTGAACTAAGTTAGTGTTTCCACGGCCAGAGGGAAGACTGTAAGGTCTTTGCAATCTCCTGCCTCTTTAATCAGCAGGTGATGACAGTCCCAAATTACTTATTTATCAATCTTCTCAGGCAGAAGAATGGCAGGTAGTGCATCAGTGATTCATGTGGGCATTGGACATCCATTGTTTTGTGGGCTGCCTGACAATGCTCTCCTGGTCACCAGTGCATGGGGGGCTATTGTAATTACTTTCTGTCCCAAAGTTAGCATGTCAGAGTCTTTGACCAGTACAGCCATGTCCATCATAGCTTTTAGACAGCCAGACCATCCACTGCCTACAGGATCAAGCTCCTTCCCTGTTTATCGGTTACTGATGGCTGTTCAGAGTCAAAACAATTCCAGGCTCCTACATTTGACAGGATGTCTCTTTTTAACAGAAGGTAAGGGCATCCTAGGATATCTAGGAACAAGTGATATACCCGACCTACATCAAGGATCACTGCCCCCGGCGTCCAGGCAGCTCCTGTATCCTGCTAGTGGGCACTCAACTCCAATGTACTATCTGGCACAGGTACGGGAAACACCACACTTTCCAAGCCCATGGCATAGGGGATGCAGGCGAACAGGAACTGCAGCTGGTTGCTTCACTGAGGCCATGCCTTCTCCATTTCCTGAGCTGGCTCTCAGTCAGGACCTGGTGTCTGCCCTCTGCTGGCCTGCCTTTTAATTGCTAATCTCATTAACTCCTGCCAGAGGGGGTAAGGGGAGACCCACCCTGCTGAGACACTGCAGGTAGGCAGCCCTCTTGGCAGTGGGTGTGGACTTCAGAGCACAGGGAAAGGATCACATTTAATCAGCCTCTTTTGGATTCATCCATGGCAATACTTGTATGTCAAGCACCACTGTGCAACAGGAAAACACAGCTCTCTCACGCTAGAGCTGACATTCAGATGGCAGGAACGTTTAATTTCTAAGGGATGCCTTGTTCTTGCCTTCTTTTGATCTACTGAGGCACTTTCGATTGGTACACACCACCTAGTTCACCTAAATAGGAGATGCGGGAACAATTTAAAGGGATAAGTCCTTGAACCTTATAGACAGGAACTCTGGGCTCTACAGAGGACAAATGACTTTTGCACAGAGAGGTTGAGTTTGGAGGCTTAACAGCAGAGCACTGCCCTAGCACCTGTGAGGCCCTCAGTTTGACCCTAAGCTTCTCCATCTCCTTGGCCTCTTCCTTACCCATGCCTAATTCCACTCTAATGCTAATGGATATTTGTGTTGTTCCAGTTTGTGGCTACTATGAACAGAACTCGTGTGTACCTTCTAGCATGTTCCTCTTTCTCTCTTATTTCACTCCCCCCTCCCCGTCTGTCTGTGTATGTGTTTTAAACAAGCATTTATTGGGAGAAGGTCCCATAGCAGGAGTAGAAGTCAGAGACAATTTGTGGGAGCCAGGCAAGTGACCTTACCATTTCACTGGCCCTGCCATTAAGTTTTTACATTTTTGTGTAGACTTATGACTGTGCACTGATGGTTCCATTTGCCTGTTGTTTTCCCTGACAACTGACAAGTCTGCAACCTTTCCACTTGCTCACTGGGCCATCAAAAGAGCCCGCGGTTTCTGAAATGTCTCCCTGAGCCCTTGATCGGTTTTTACTGGGCTGTCTTTTTCTACTGGTTTGCACTTGGCTCCATGTAGCACATAAGTTAGTTGTTGATCTTATTTTCAGGGAAGGTCAATAATGGAAACCTTTCCACTGTAGCTCAGATTCTTAGTTGGAGTCAGTCTTGTAGGTCTCTAGATATAACTTTAGGTTCAATTTTCTCTTCAAACCAATAATGAATTGCTCTTTTATGTTATCTTCCTCTCTACCATGTTCTACTTTTTGTGCCTGGGTTACCTCATTCATGATTGCTTCTTCAAGTACCATCCACTTGCCAGTGCATTTCAAGATTCCATTTTTTTCTGTAGATTAGTAGTCCATTGTGTAGATGTGCCACAATTCTTTATCCATTCTTCAGCTGAGAGGCATCTGGGTAGCTTCTAGGTTCTTGCTATTACAAATAATGCTCCTATAGGTATAATTAAACACATTTTTGGTTGCATGAATGTGGTTAATATGGGTATATGCATATGGGGGGGATTGCCAGGTCCTGTGGTAAACCAATTGCCATCTTGCTGAGGTACTGCCATACCTATCTTGAAAATGGCTGTACAAGTTTGAACTCCCAAAAGCAGTGGAGGAGTGTTCCCCTTTCTACACATCCTGTCCAACAGTACTCAGGAGCCAAAAGCCTGAATCTCAATGAATTCCAGGCCAGTCAAAATTACATAATGAGGCCTTTTCTACAAACACAACAATGGAATGGATAGATGGCTAAATGTTCAAGCATGCTGGTTGTACTTAAAGAGGATATGAGTTACTTCCCACCAACCAGATGATAGTTCACAACCATCTACAATGAGATTGTTGCCCTTGTCTTTTCTACCATGAGATATTCAAGTAGGATACTACATATGATTAATAATTTTTTAAAATGAAATAAAACGTCCTACTGGATACTTGAAAGCCATCACTGGGCCTCTACTAGAGTTCCCTCAGCTAAAGACCTCAAGATCTCTGTTAGATCCACTATTCCTCATGGGCACGTTCTGAACCCCTGCATACTGAATTTTTTCAATTATTATTGTTTATTTTACTTTTTGATTCCTATCCCTCACTCCCCACCCTTTCTCGCTCTTACATTCTGTCCCCCTTCTCTTGCACCGTGACCACTACCCCTCCCATTCACCCCCTCTCCCCATATGGGGCTATGACATCCAGTTAGGGTCATGTATTTCTGACAATGAGAGTTCTATTTAGGGTATGGTTAGAGTTAGGGTGAGCATTATGGTTGGTGGTAGCATTAGGGTTGGGTTCCTGAAGCCCAGGAAAGGAGTGAGAGCCCATGCCGAAGATAACAGGAAAGGAAAGTAAACTTCAGATGGGAGAGAGTTTACCCTTAGCCATCTATGTAATTATTTGGGACCTTTGCTGAGCAATCAGTGGGATAAGAGATGTGGGAAGAAACATTTGAGGCACCCATAAATGATGTGACCCAGCGCCAAGGTCAAAACCTCTACCAGAGATGATTAATAAAGGAGCAGGGCCCTGCTGACATCATGCACCTGGGCTTGCCCAAGGATCCAGAGCTCTTGGGGTTTGTACTGCAGAAGCAATGGGGGAAATGTGGGTAGGAGCAAGGTGTGTAAACTGATGGACTACCTGTGAGTTCTAGACAGAGAGGGAAAGTTTGGAAAAACACAGAGGGCCAGAATCAGGGTTTGGTGAGACAGCAGAACCTGGAGCCCAGAGACAGAAAGGTGAAACAGGAGCCCAGGTCTGAAGAAGGCACATTAGTTTCCCATCCTGTAGTGATTGTTGCCTCAAAGGATGGAGTCACCTTTGATACATGTGACATTACTGGCACAGGATGAGAAGCTGTAGCACTAGACAACCTTGACATGCCCTTGGTCAGCACCCAAAGAGGTAGCAGAGGCAAGGAGCAAGTCCCATCCTTTTCTGAATAAGCAGTGCAGCATGCAACATAGGGCTCCATCCCACACAGCTGCCTGCAGTCTATGCATAGAGAGGAATGCTGCATGGCAGGCGTTATCACTGAACTTCCAGGCCAGGACTGACTTGTGGAAATTGTACAAGGATGTTCTGTGTCTTCCCAATCCACACACAGAAGCCACCAGCTACAAGTGGCTAAATGATTGTCATGATAAACAGTCAATTCCAGGGTCTTTCTTGACAAAAAATAGGCAAGTGAAATTCCACATGAAGATGCTATGTACACTAGGTACGTTAGTGAGGCTACCGTGGACGTAATATGAAAATCCTTGAGATGGTAAGGATGTGGGCAGCTTCTGAAAAGGTTAGAGTACCTAGTGTGAGACATATGACCCAGGAAATACAGTAGAAGAGCCATTTTTAAATTCTTAATATTTATCTAAAAATACATAATAAACACTATAGCTTCATATACATAGTAGTATCAAAGTTTCAGTTTTACTTTCCAAAATTTTTATTTAATAAATGTGACAGGAGCCTTCAGAATCCAGGAGATGGTATCAGGTCTCCTGTTAAGAGAATTACAGATAGTTGTGACCCACCATGTGGGTGCTAGGAATTTAGAACTAGATCAAATGATCACCAGCCTATAATTCACATCACCAGAGAACTAGGATACAAGTTGTATTCTAAGAGATTCATATAAAGTCCCTCACAGAACTGGGAAGGGACAAGTCCCCCATACCTCAGGTAAAGTGGGGGAAGACAGCTAATGGAGAGAGAAGTAGGAGAAAATGAGAGGGAGGAGAGGAAGGCATGTGCGACCAGGAGGATTGAGCCTGGTTAGGAATGGAAAATAGGAAAGAGAGAGAGAGAGTCAGAGACAGAGAGAGAGAACATAAAAGAGGGAGCCAATATTGGTTTGATGATAAAGTTGCACACAAAGAAAGGTCGAGGGAACTACAAGACTGCTCCCAACTAACAATCTCAGCTTCCTTGGAAAGGCTATCATAAATGCCCTTCCCGGAGAGTGAGATCAACAACTAACTTCTCCATGGAGTCCTCAACTAATGCCTGTTGAAAACAGGAGCAAACACCCATACATAAACACTGAGCCGAACTACAACCCAGAAGCAGATGGAGAGGACAAGACCATGCGGTAGAAGTACATAGAGACAGCTTACCTGAACAAGGAGGAACTAAAGGCCACTAGACTGATAGCTGGGAAGCCAACAGGGGACTGACTTGGACTCCCCTGAATATGGGTCTCAGCCAGAAGGTCTGAGCAGTCTAAGAGACCTCAGACAGTGGAGCCAGGATGTATCCCTGGTGCACAAAAGGACTTTGCAAACATATCCCCCATGGAGGGATAACTGCCTTATTCTAGAGATAGGAGAGAAGCCCTAGTCCCTACTTCACAGGACCTGTCAGATCTACATGACCCCAACTGGATGGCCTTCCTCTACATATGGTATTGTGGTGGGGGGTTGGGAGGGGAGGGTGTTTAGAGTGCATGGGAGAGGGCAGAGAGGGCAAAAGGGAGGGAAGGAGGGAGGGAGGGCTGGAGGGGAGGGAAGGAGGGAGGGAACGGGAACTGGGATCGACATGTAAAATAATAAATTAAAAAAAAAAAACACTTTGTCTCCAAAATTTAAGTTGAAGAACAAGTTACTGGGGCAAAGGATTTCTATTTTTGTTTCCACAGAAAATGAAAAGATGTGGATTCCTTACAGACTAATGTGGTTTGATCACACCAGACCGCCTGAAACAGAGTACAAGTTGGTCCTGCATTCCAAACAGCTGGACAAAACAGCCCTACAGACTACAGCTAGGATATCTGAATCTTCTTCGATTCCCCCAAGATAGCGCCCCTTACCAGCAGGAAGTAGTTTGGAAAGAACGACGCCCAAATTCCCAAATATTGTGTATGAATGTTTGTTTTCATTTAATTGGACTTTGTTATATAAAATTACAAAATATCCTCAAAGCTTTCCAAACAAACTAAGGAGTTTGGACTTTATGTTGTAGGGAACTATAAGCTCTAGAGGGTAGTTAGGTAGCAAAGGAAATAACCAAGTTTAGCAAATGATTGAAAGCTGCATGGCCTTCATAATAAAAAGGAAGAAGATAGAATCCCAGGATGCACTTAGTGGCCCACACCCATGCAGTCATGACCCCCTCTTCTCCTCTTTAGGAAAGTGCATAAATGAACTTTAGTGTTGTGATTGTCATAGATGCTATGAAAGTAAAGTCTGAAGAAAGGGTACTCCCACAAGCCCACAAGCCAACAAGGCTCCTCTGAGCACTAAAGCTTGTCTGAAGCCTCAACACCACCCAAAAGAGAAACAAACACCTCAAAGAGCTGAATTCCCTCTACTGCCCAATCCTCTACAGAGCTCTGAATAACCAGTTAGGGCATATGGAGGGCTTTTGAGAATTTGTTTTATTAAATACTGTCCATGTTGAGGACTAAGTTATTGTATAATTTATCTAAAGCAGAAGTGAATATTAAAAATTATTATCAGTTATTTGCTACTCTTTACTATCAGCTAAGGTCTTGTGGCCACACATGTCACTGTACATGCATGGTGAGAATTCAACATGTGGTTTGCCACTAAATGTCTTCTTCCCAACCCTACCTAGTGATAAGGTGGAAGCTCAAAATAGCCTAAATTTGAAGTATTTGCACAGAAATTAATAAGCAGATGAGAGATTCTTCTGCAAAAAGGTAATATACATCTGTCAGTCTAACATTAATGTTCACACACGGCACCACTCTCTCCTTGCAGAGGTTCTCCACGACCACACTCTTTGTAAATGTAGTAGTCTATCACTCAATGAAGCAGGTGACATAAAAGTTACCAAGTTCATGTTTAGGGTGATGTGATGATCTGACTACTTTATTTGCATTTACTTGGACTGGGTGATTCTTTATACTACACACACACACACACACACACACACACACACACACACACACACCACAGAGACCAAGGGAAGAGAATTTCACTTACTGATCCTCAAATATTGGGATGGCTTCCCAAGGCAGCTAAGACCAGATGCTGGCCTAGTCCCTGGTGTAAGGACTAAAAGAAGGGCACTGCCACCATTGTACCACCAAATCCCATGGTAACTGTCCTTGGTATCATTCTGAAGTGTCCAGTTTCTAAATGTCACTATCTGGCTAAGAACACTACAGGAGAACTAATTTGTGATACCCAAAACATAAGTACAACAGCTGTTTGATCCAAACTATTCACCATCATGCTGTTAGGTAGACCCTCTACTTGAATGGCTGGGGCTGGAGATGGCTCATTGGGTAAAAGGTCAGGGACAGTGGCACATGACTATTTCTCCAAATAGTCCTCCAAATAGAGTAGAGGGACAATATGGAGACAGGAGGATACCTGCAGTGCATTAACCAGCCACTCTCTAAACACTGAGCTACATACATCTCCAGCACAAATTGAACTTTCTGGAAGTTAAGAATTCTCTCCAATAGAAGACACTTAAAATTGGCCAGAAAGGCAACACAGTAAGAAATGAAACTGTTGGTATATAAAGCAGACATAGGGCCTGTAGCCAAAGTAGGGAAACAAGTGCAAACCAGTAGAAAAAGACAGCCCAGTAAAAACCGATCAAGGGCTCAGGCAGACATTTCAGAAACCGCGGGCTCTTTGGATGGCCCAGTGAGCAAGTGGAAAGGTTGCAGACTTGTCAGTTGTCAGGGAAATCAACAGGCAAATGGAACCATCAGTGCACAGTCATAAGTCTACACAAAAATGTAAAAACTAAACAGCAGGGCCAATGAAATGGTAAGGTCACTTGCCTGGCTCCCATAAATTGTCTCTGACTTCCACTCATGCTGTGGCACCTGCTCCCAATAAATGCTTGTTTCAAACACACACAGACAAAGAGAGAGAGAGATAGAGAATAAGAGAGAGAGGAATATGCTAGAATATGCCCACTATTTCTGTTCATATTAACCACAAACTGAAACAACATAAATATTCATCAGCATTAGACTGGAATTATGCATGGGGGGAAGCAGACCAGAACCTATAATATGAAGCTTAAATAGCCAGAGTGCCTTCTGTTGCATTGTGCCTGCTTTCTTTACTGTTTGAAGGTGAAATTTTCTTGGATAGGTAGTTTATGCTTGTTGGGATAGGGGTGGGGGTAGCAGGGATTTATGTTTGTTTTCTATTGAGGATGAAACAGTCAGAGGTGTTAAAGTCAGACAGCTTAACCAGTGGTGGAGTGGAGACACAGACCCTAAGTCATTGGTGCTGTCAGGTTCAGCAAAAGCAACAAAATCTTAGGTCTCCTCCTAGCCTAGGGAATAAGATTCTCTAGCTGCCAGGGGCCTCACAGCAGTTGCTCACAACCTGATTGTAAGACACCACAGGTGAGGAAGAGGCCAAGTAGATTGAGAAGCTTAGGGTCAAACTGAGGGCCTCACAGGTGGTAGGGCAGTGCTCTGCTGCTGAGCCTCCACACTCAATGTCTCTGTGCCAAAGTCATCTCTCCTCTGTAGAGCCCTGAAACTCTTTCTATCAGGTTCAAGTACTTATCCCTAAAACTGTTCCTGCATCTCCTATTTAGGTGAACTAGGTGGTGTGTACCAATCGAAACTTCCCCAGTAGGTCTAATGAAGGCAAGAACAAGCCATCCCTTAGCATTAAATGTTCCTGCCATCTGAATGTTAGCTCTGGCATAAGAGGGCTTTGTTTTCCTGTTGGAGAGTCGTGATTGACATGTAAGTATGGCCATGGGTGAATCCAAAAGAAGCCATGGAAATGTGATCCTTTCCCTGTGCTCCCTAGTCCATACCCATTGCTAAGGAGGGCTGCCTTTCCTGCAGAGGCTTGGCTGGTTGTGGCTCACCTTACCCCCTCTGGCAGGTGTTAATGAGATTAGCAATTAAAAGGCAAGCCAGCAGTGGCCAGACCCCAGGACCTGACTGAGAGCTAGTTCAGGAAATTCAGAAGGCATGGCCTCAGTGGGGCAACCAGCTGCAGTTATTATTTGCCTGTACATCCTATGCCTTGGGCTTGGCAAGTGTGGTGTTTCCCCTACCTGTGCCAGATAGTACAGCAGAGTTGGGTGCCCACTAGCAGGATGCGGGAGGGTCCTGTATGCCAGTGGCAGTGATCCTTGATGTAGGCAGGATATATCAATTGTTCGTAGATATCCCAGTGTGCCCTCTGTTAAAAAGAGACATCCTGTCAAATGTACGAGCCTGGATTTATTTTGACTCTGAACAGCTATCATTAACCGATAAACAGGGAAGGAGCTTGATCCTGTAGCCAGTGGATGGTCTGTGTTAGGAACTAGCAGGCAGCTGACCCCTGCCCTAAGGATGGGTGGGACTCTCTTGGCCTTGTCAGCTTTACCTGGCAGCTAGAGGACTCATTTACACTGAAAGACCTAAAAAGTAATGTTAATTATGGACTAACCTAGAAACCAATATGTGTTCCTTGGAATTTGCTAGCTTCCACTCACAAGTCCCTGAGATTAGAAGAATTCACACTGCCCCTCCTTTCCTGTGAGACAACAGGTGGTAAATAGGGTCAAGAGATAGCTGTAACTCTGGTTTGCCCAGACTAGGTTAATTAGCACACCTGAAGCCCTAAGGTCTGCTGACCCTAATAGACAGACCATCAGGCCTCCAAGGGTCAAGTACTCAATGGAAAGAGGGTCCCACCCCTTCCTATGCTTGTGCATTTGCCTTTAAAAACACCAGGGCCCAGGGGAGGGGGCTTCTCCCTAGCTGCAAGCTGGAGGAGCCTGTTTGTGCAATTGTTTCCTGTTCATTAAAGCCTCTTGCATTTTGCAGCAACTGGACTGGACACTGAGTTCTTGGGGTATCGACTCCTCATTCTGGAAGACTCCTCATTCTGAAGGTCTTACAACACATGCTCAAGCCTCTTTTAAAATAAGCTCTCCAAGTGCTTCTCTCTCTTTGCTCTCTCTCTGCTCTCTCTCTGCCTCTCTCTGCTCTCTCTGGTCTCTCTGCTCTCTCACATCTCTCTCTGCCTCTCTTTGCTCTCTCTCTCTCTCTTGTCTCTCTGCTCTCTCTCCTGCTTCTGGTTGGCCACCAGATACCCCCTCTTTTCTCCCCTTGCTCAATAAACTACATGTGGGCACTGAGTCTTGTGTTTGTGTTTCTTAGGCATTAGCTGCAGCAAAAGAACAACATTGGTTCCGAACCCCAGGCAGGCTCTCCATGTGGGTCACTGGTGGCCTTCTTCTGGCAGGCGGCAGCCAGAGACACTCTTTCAGATACCAGAAGTATGCCTCCATCCACCCCCCCACCCTCATCCGCCCACCCCATTTGCTGGAAATACTACCCTACACTGACTTCAATTAGGTAAGGTACTCTTTTAAATTTTAACCCATTTCCTTAAGGTCGGGTACATTCCTCACGGGTGGAAGACATACCGACCTTGGCGGTATATCTGCTCTGCTCTAGGACTGCTGAGTCCTTCCAGCCCCTGTTGGCCCTGGCAAAGTACTTGGGCTGAGGAGCTTCCAGTAAAGCTCTGCCATTCTCATTTACGGTGTTGCCACACTCTTGAGCTGACGAGTTCCAAGACTGCATGGTCACTTTCTGCTCTACCCATGGGGAATAAACTGACCAAGGAAATACCCCTCACCACTCCACTGGGATTCCTGATAGATGCCACTTGTTAAGGCACCCAGTCTTATTTACCTTTGTACTGAAAAGGTGGGCTAGATATCCCCTAGAAAATAATTCAAATTGGCCAGGTAAAGGCTCTCTAGATCCTGATATTTTACTGGATCTTTCAAATTACTGCCAGCAAACAGGTAGATGGAAGGAGTTTTTTCTATCTCTCTGCTAAATAATCTCTTACCCTAAACTTATTTCTGTTCTCTTCCTGCCACGTTAAAACTCTCCTGCTGCCACAGCCACTGCCGCAGCCTGTCTCAGAGCCTGGGCTGAGGAAGCATCTACTCAAGTCAAAATTTTATCTCAAAACTTTATGATTTCTGCTAGTTTTTGGGGATATGTTTATGGCAGCCACCATCTTGACCACATGGCCTAGCCTCACCCCCCATGGTTCTTCCCTCTGCTACACCAGCCACCTAGGCAGAGGTGGTCTAGCCAGCTTCTGCCACCAACAGAACCTGTAATTCATTTACCTTTTGCTTTTATTCTTTTATTTGCTTTATTCTTTATTCTTTGTCTCTAATTTTTTTTCACTATGTCATATATAGCTTCACATTCTAGTCTTCTCAGTTTTACCCAGTCCTGTTTAATGTGTCTGTACATTTAATTTAAATTTATGTATATGTAAGCTAACTCATACAACTTAAATTCAACTGTACTAAGTCTCAAATACTTCTAAATTGTTATGCGCCTTTTTAATGGTGGTAAACATTTAAGGTTATACATGTCTATTTCAAGCTAACAAAATATCTATGCCACCCAGTCTTTCCTGTAAGCTGTTTATAAAGGTTAAGCCTCTATTATCAAAGGGAGTTTTTCTCTATCTCTTTGTCCTCTACAGGGATAACTGTAACCTACTAAGTTAAAACCAGTTACAGTCAGGCTTCAGGGCTCTGAGTAAAACATCCCTCCACAGCCTCTCAGCTTGGATCCAGTTGCCCAAACAGATTAATTAATTACAGGGATAAAGCTTTACCTAGCCACCTGTGTGCTCAAGACAAGTAACTAAAGACATATTTTTGTATACTAAGTTATGCTAGACAGTCAGACAGCCCTCAAATGCTCAGAGATCTAGAGAATATGGCATTTAAAATGTTTCCTTAAAAAGCTTTTATAACAGAGAGACAGGCCAGCTGCTGGCACCACGCATTTCCTCCAAGAAGACTGATGGACACTGAAAGAAACTCCACCCACAAAAGTTCCAATGCTAGCCACTGAGCAATCCTGCCTTTCATCTCAACTGCTGCAAAGGGCTCTAAGGACCGTGGACAAGAGGGCAGTGGAATAGACTTTCTCCACGTTGCTTGGGCCAACGGTAGGTAAGTCTTCCAAAAGCTCCTAATCCACAGGTCTCATGCCATCAACAGAAGGCAGATGTCCTTAAAGCCTCTGACTTCAACAACTGTGGAGGACCATGCCCAACCCCCACCTTTTTTAATAACAATAAAATGTGGAAATGTTACGAACTAGCAGCCAGCTGACCCCGGACCCAAGGATGGGCAGGATGCTCATGGCCTTGCCATCTCTACATCAGCTTTACCTGGCAACAAGAGGACTCAGTTAGGCATGCACAAGCCTCTTTTAAAGCAACTACACCAAGTACCTATCTCTCTCTGCTCTCTCTCTGCCTCTCTCTGGTCTCTCTGCTCTGTCTCTGGTCTCGCTGCTCTCTCTCACTCCATCTTTCAGTTGGCCAACAGCTAAGCCCTCTTTCTCTCCCTTAACTCAATAAACACCACGTGGGCACTGAGTCTCCTTTGTATGTTTCTTAGGCATTAGCTGCAGCAAAAGAACAACAGTCTGGCTGTCTAAAAGTTATGTCTGCCATGGCTGTACTGGTCAAAGATGCTGACAAGTTATCTTTGGGGCAGAAAGTAACTACAATAGCCCCCTATGCACTAGAGCAGGAGAGCATTGTGCAGCAGCCCACAGACCGATGGATAACCAATGCACAAATGAATCACTGATGCACTACCTGCCACTCTTCTGCCTGAGAAGACCGATGAACTAGTAATTTGTGACTGTCATCAACTGCTGATTAAAGAGACTGGAGTTTGCAAAGATCTTACAGACTTCCCTCTGGCAGGGGAAGCACTAAAAGGACTGGGACAGTGATGTGAATAAAACCTGCACTGTTTGAACCAGCAGTCTGACAGAAGGAACCTCAGCATGAGAAGCTGATCTCATGGCCTTAACACAGGCCTTGCAGCTGGCCAAAGAAAAGATAACATCTGGAAGCTTGTACAAGGGCAGCAGTTATGCTTTTTTAACTGTCCATGTGCACGGGGCTATCTGTACACAAAGAGGACGAGCTAAGGTTTACTGTGAGCAAGTGAGAGAGCCAGAGATGAGCTGACAACTGCATTCCTCCACACTTTCTTCCCACTGTCCTGCTTGATCGCTGTTGTAATTCTCATTAGGGACAGTGACCTTGAGCATAAGCTAAGTAAGCCCCTTTCTGGCCTGCATTGTGTGTGGTCAGTGTTTTAGCACAGGAAAAGAAGATATGATTTTCTTCTTATCAACTGTGGTGAAGTAAATGTATGTTTTATTGTTTATTTTCATCTCATTTGATCTTTTTCCAAGATAGGCTCTTAGCAATATATTCCTTTGTGGCCTTGAACTTGTGACTCCTGTCTCAAGCTTCTGAGTACCAAGCAAGGCATGTACCATCCCACTGGTTTGTACTTTTCACTCATTAAATATGAGATGGTTACATTTAAGTTTCTTTATGAATACTCATTTGTTTTGAGGCTGGGTCTTGCTTTGTAGCTAAGGCCAGCTTGGAGATATTAGCAGTCATCTATCCATATTTCCAAGTGCTGCAATTATAAACTTGCACTATACATAGCTACCTAAATGCATGGGCTTTTTTTTGTAAAAGTAAAAAATGATATATGTTTAGGCTTAAATTTTGTGGTGTTCAAAACAAGCTGGTGGGTATCTAAGACAGAGGAATATGTTGTCAGTTTAGCAATGCAAATGGAAAGCATTCTAGTTGGAGGAGGGATATATATGACAAATGTGGAAGGCAGTTACCCTATTCACCCTGCTTACAATTTTTTTTTTTCGTTTTACAGAGCATAATAATATTTTAACTTTAGAGAAATGGGAGGCATTGGTGTTTGTTTGAAAGAGGGGTAAGGAAACATTGAATAAATTGATTAATTTGAAAACTACTTCCCTCAAAGCCATGAAAACCTCAAGTCAATCCTCACAATTCTTGAAAATTAATCCAGATTGCTGGGTTGTGGTTTATGCGTTTAACACCAGTACTGTGGAGGCAGAGGCAGAAAGATCTCCAAAGGTCAGCCTGTTGTACAGAGTAAGTTTCAAGACAGCCAGGGCATCATATAGGAACCTTGTCTCGAGTGAAAAAACAGAATGGTTACATATACTTCTAACTTCAACATTGAGAGTCAGAGATAGGTGGAATGAGAAACTTCATCTCCAAAATACGTAAAAATAAGACAGCAGCTGAAGATAGGTTGAGCAGTTGCAAGCATATTCTGCTCTTGCATAGGAGCAGGTTTCAGTTTCCAGCCCATGTGGTTGACTACAACTGTCCTAACTGCTATTCCAGGGAATCCAGCACTGACTTCTGACTTCAGTGGTCACCAGGTTCACAAGCAACACACTTAAATACATGTAGGGAATAATCTCATAGTCTTGTAATTTAGGCTTTATATCACAAAAAAAAAAAAAACAGGTAGACAGTATCACCCCAAACTTGATTTCTGTCCTCCATTCCTTCTTCATATATATGTCTGAGCTACCATCCACCACCAGAGAATAAATGGGTACATAAGAGCAGAGTATATGTAGTGATACAAATAGTTGTTACCAAACAAACTTTAAACTTTGTGGCTCTTTTAATGATCAAAGCTGTGCACCATTCAGCCATCCAGGACGATTCTGAAAATATGGAACACCAGGGAGAGTTGAGTGATAATGTTTAGGTATGTCATGTTCTAATTACTATTAAAGTAGAAGCATACCACCCATGTGTGTAGATGGAATAACACTAGCAGTCAGACTGCCTTTCAAAGGTAAGGATAATTGATCCTTCAAGAAGACCATGACATTAGACCATTTTCCTTAAGTTAATATAAATGACGCAGATTTGCTATTTAAAAAATACTGTTTTTTCCTTAAACACTCACTTTCACTCATATGAATTTAGGCATATGAGAACATGTGGAGTATACTAATTTCATCTATTTTCCCTGAATATAAGGCAATTTTTAAACAATGATTAGTGAAACTATATTTTTACAATATTTGAATAATACTCACTCTACTGCCTTCTTTATCCAGTAGGAATGGAGCAGGATCTGCTGTATTCATAGTAATGAGCAAAGAGGTGATCATGGGAATATTAGTGTAAGTATTGTGTAATTTGAGTACTGTATTGAAAGTGAAAAACTGGCTGTGCAATACAGATTCTGCTGAGTACATATTGCTTTTGTGCCATTTTTGGGGATGGAATTTCATTAAGATTGTTTTTAACATGGAGCAGGGCAATAATTCAGGTATGTTTTACTACAGTATAAATTGGAGCAATCTGTATTTACTACCAAAGATATTACATGCAAGGCTATAATTCAGGGATATTTTATTACAGTAGGAATTGTAAAAGGAAGTTGAGCATGATGACTGATACCTGTAATCTTAACCTGAAAAGGAGGTTGGAGTATCAGGACCCTAGTTATTTTTTTACCCCATAGGAGAAGTCAAGCACGAAACAAAGTCATAATTGTTCTTTCTTGCTAGAAGTATTAGGTGATCCTTTTTTCATTCTTTTCTGTTTGGCATAACCTACATTTTTGGCAGCTTATCTCTGTGAAATAGCCCTGCCCATCTTAGACCATAGTTTGTATTCAAGGGTGGTCTCCAACTCACAAATAACCAATGCCCTTCTGTCTCCCAAGTGCTACAATTAAAAAATTGTGCCACCACCCCAGAATTAAACTGCCTTGTATTTCAATTTAACCATTTGGTATTCTTATTATTTTGTAGTTCCTTTACCATCCTTGCACTTTTCTATACTCATATCTGGTTTCATAAAAACGAAAGAGACAAACGCACAGACATGCATGCAAGCAAAACACCAATGCATATAAAATAAAATTTAAAAAGATATAGTAAATGAAGTATACACAGTGCTCAATGGATAAAACTTATATTTGCTTTCTTTGAACTTTGTTTTAAGCAGTTGGCAACCTGGCACGCACAGGCTAGCTGATGTGATTATCTGAGTTTCAGCAGCTTGTTGTATGATTGAAGTCCATTATATATCAAGATATGTTAAGGTTCACAGTGTATACAGACACCATTAGTCCAATTTAAGTGCATCTTTATGTCAAACTACGTTTGATTGAATAGAAGTACCCTGAGAAATAAGTCCCTGTCCACTCCTTCTCTCTTCAGCCATATCTAATCCAATATTAACATTATAGATAACATTTAAACCAATAATTATGATAATTATTGAAAACACTATTTTTTTTAAGTCATTGATTCAAATTGTCTTCCTTGTGTTGCTTTCGGTGGTAGTCATGGGCAGGAGAGTGAGATCAGAGTACCCAGGAGGGAGTATTTTAACACTTACATTGTTTAGAATTGATGGCTCCTGCTAATAATAGTGAAATAATTGTTGTGTGATATCTAATATTCAGTTAAAAATCTCAATGTCATGTTATCCTTATCTGCTTCTGAAGCCTACTATTCCCACTGTGCTTACTCCACTGAGCTTATTTACATTTATGTATCAGTCAAAACAAATTGTGTTGCTATAAACAAATAACTAACACGGTCATGATGGAGGTACTTATTTTGCTCTCCTGAGTGAGACATACAATCTATCATGGTGGACAAAGATTGTACAATTCATGACAATAGACTCATGAGCCTAAGACACTAACTATTGATGGACAAGGAAGCCAAGAACAGACAGGAAGTGACAGCGGGCTACAAAACTTCAAGGCACTTACCCAATGTTCTACTATCTCCAGTAAGAGCCCAGGTCTGAAAGTCCAGAAATTTATATGTGGTGATATATTATGTATGATTTGTCAAAACTTGCCCGAGGATTCAAAAAGCAAAGCCAGTCACAGGCTATTGCAATCAGGCAAAGGTGACACATAACTTTAATCCCAGCATCCATAACAGCTAGCCAGACAGTGGAGGCACAAGCTTTGGGTGGATCTCTGGGAGTGTGAAACCTCCCAGGGATACACTAGAGTGAATCAGTCTAAAAGATTAACACAGCTCATACCTTTAATCCCAGCTCTAGAGAGGCATATAAAAAACAGAAACCCAATGTCTCAGGCTGCATTGAGAGATTTGGTCTCTAGGCACCCTGAGGAGAGGCAGCAGTCTTAGGTTTGCTAGACATCTTGCAGGGACAGGATCACCCCCTTATAGACTGAGGTAGATGTAAGAGCTAGTGGCTCGGCTGGTTTGCTTCTCTGACCTTCAGCTTGAAGCTTGAACCCCAATACCTGTCTCTGGATTTTTATTTTTGGTGTTACAGTTACACACCTGAAAGAGTGCAGCAACACATGGAGGATAGACCTTCCACATTAGAACTATGGTGTTCCACTCTTGTCCCCTCTGACTCACATGAGTAACTGGTGTCTATTAATCATCTGCAGGCTTTCCAGGGCATGGGCCTGGCCTTTATCATCTACACTGAGGCCATTAGAAGCATGGAAGTGTCCCAGCTATGGTCAGTTCTCTACTTCTTCATGCTGCTGCTGATGCTGGGTATGGGGGAGCCTGCTTGGACACACAGCGGCCATCCTCACCCCTATGACAGACATCAAGGTCTTCTCCAGTTACCAACCCAAGGCAGCCATTAGAGGTTAGGACACCAGGCAGTGGAGGCTGGGCATGTGTGGATGGCAAAATGCAAGACAATCAGTGGAGGGGTCTTATTAGGGGCCATGTGCTACTAAGACTACTCCAGAAGGGCTGCACTGGTATAGCTCTGCTCCTGCTTTGGCGATACTCACCTCCACTTGGATCAGTTGTTCTAGGAGCTGTATGCACAGGTAATATGCACCACAGAGACCCATTTTTTATTTCACCACCTTGCCACCCAGCCAGGATCATGAGAACCCTCATGTGCCTCTGATGGCACTATGTCCATGATAGATAATGTCACTTCTGATCACATGTCCTAGATATCATGTGGGAAGTGTCCTCTTCCCCATTCCTCGAAGCATGATGGCACTTGGCATTTTATTTATTTTTCGTAGAATTGGGAATCTGTGTTCCACAGTATAAATGCATGTAGCTCCCAATCCAGCACTTAATCCTCTCCTGAGGGAGCCTCCCAGTGTTTGACATAATATGGTATGGCAGTGGGAAGGGCTACTATGAATTCAGAGGCACCATGCAAAGCCTTAGGAAGTCATATGTAAACCTGGAGTCAAATATTGACTCTGCCATGTTGTACTACAGGGAGATATCAGACAACACTAAGCCCTGGCATCCCAGTATACAAGGGATCCCTGACTACTACCTTGGAGGTTTAATCTGCTAAGGTACATGACCAGACCCTGGTATGTGATAGCACCTATGTAAATTGTAGTTTCCTCCCAAACCAATCCTTCTCTAGGACCCCACACCACATTTAAGTACAATTCTCACAGTCTCAAGGGTATGTTTTGGTATATTCAGCATTCAAAGACTTTCAGTCGTTATATGATGTCCCCTAAAGAGCAATACCCTAACTGTTGCTGTTGTTTTTCTGCTATGAAATCCCCTACAAAGCAGCTCTTATAGCTGATGTGGGAACTCACCCTCCACAGCACACCTAGGGATGGATGGCTCTTGTTGACATCTAATGTGGGATGACTCAGGGAGTCTCAGAGAGATGAGCAGTGATCTTGTGTTCCAGGTCTAGTGTGCCACATCAACTGTGCCATCGGCATGGAGTTCACCATAGAGGCTGGGAACTACTGGTTTGACATCTTAAATGACTCTGCAGGCATGCTGTCCCTGCTGCTCAACATGGTGGTGGAGATCATAGCTGTGTGCTAAGTGTATGGGCTAAAGAGGTAAGGAGACTCCATAACCTGGCTGCTATAGAGGGCAGAGAAGCTGTAGGTCCCTGGAGTAAGTACTAAAAGAAGGGCACTACTAACCTGGTAGGAAAAGACTGTGTAAAGTAAGACATGAGGGGAAAAAAGTTCATGAAGGAAACCTTTTAAAAATATTGATAGATTAGATTGTTTTTAATATTTACTTTTATTTTGTGTGTCTATGTAAAATCACATATAGGTGCCCTCCAAAAAAAATGCCATCAGATCCCCTTCAACACCTGGAGTTACAGGTGGTAGTGAGCTCACCCTGTCGAGGCTGGAAACCAAACTCTAATCTTTCTGCTTACTTGGTTACTTTTTGAGATAGGGTCTCCAATAACAGGCTAGCCTTGAACTTGCTATGTAGCTGTGTAGCTGTGGATGACCTTTAACCTCTGATCTTCCTGCCTCTACCTCTCAAATACTGGGATTATAGGTAAACACCACCATACATGCCCAGTTTCTGGAGAGCCAGGAATAGAGCCCAGGGTCTAATGCATGTTAGGAAAGCACTCTCTAAACACTGAGCTACATACATCTCCAGCACAAATTGAACTTTCTGGAAGTTAAGAATTCTCTCCAATAGAAGACACTTAAAATTGGCCCGAAAGGCAACACTGTAAGAAATGAAACTGTTGGTATATAAAGCAGATATAATGCCTGTAGCCAAAGTAGGGAAACAAGTGCAAACCAGTAGAAAAAGACAGCCCAGCAAAAAACCTATCAAGGGCTCAGGCAGACATTTCAGAAACCAAGGACTCTTTGGATGGCCCAGTGAGCAAGTGGAAAGTTTGCAGACTTGTCAGTTGTCAGGGAAATAAACAGGCAAATGGAACCATCAGTGCACAGTCATAAGTATACACAAAAATGTAAAAACTTAATGGCAGGGCCAGTGAAAAAGCAAGGTCACTTGCCTGGCTCCTTCAATTTGTCTCTGACTTCCACTCCTGCTATGGGACCTGCTCCCAATAAATGCTTGTTTGAAACACATACACAGAGAGACAGAGGGGTGGGGGAGGAGAATAAGAGAGAAAGAGGAACATGCTAGAAGGTGCACACTAGTTCTGTTCATAGTAGCCACAAACTGGAACAACACAAATATCCATCAGCATTAGAGTGGAATTAGGCATGGGTGAGGAAGAGGCCAAGTAGATGGAGAAGCTTAGGGTCAAACTGAGGGCCTCACAAGTGCTAGGGCAGTGCTCTGCTGCTGAGCTTCCAAACTCAACCTCTCTGTGCAAAAGCCATCTCACCTCTGTAGAGCCCTCAGTCCCTGTCTATCAGGTTCAAGTACTTATCCCTTTAAATTCTTCCCTCATCTCCTATTTAGGTGAACTAGGTGGTGTGTACCAATCGAAAGTGCCCCAGTAGATCAAAAGAAGGCAAGAACAAGGCATCCCTTAGCACTTAAATGTTCCTGCCATCTGAATGTCAGCTCTAGCGTGAGAGAGATGTGTTTTCCTGTTGCACAGTGGTGCTTGATATATAAGTATTGCCATGGATGAATCCAAAAAGAGGCTGAGGAAATGTGATTCATTCCCTTTGCCAAAGAGGGCTGCCTACCTGCAGAGGCTCAGCAGGGTGGGTCTGCCCTTACCCCCTCTGGCAGGTGTTAATGAGATTAGCAATTAAAAGGCAGGCCAGCAGTGGCCAGACACCAGGAACTGACTGAGAGTCAGCTCAGGAAATGGAGAAGGCATGGCCTCAGTGAGGCAACCAGCTGTAGTTCCTGTTTGCCTGTATCCCCTATGCCATGGGCTTGGATAGGGTGGTGTTTCCCATACCTGTGCCAGATAGGACAGTGGAGTTGAGTGCCCACTAGCAGGATACGGGAGTTGCCTGGATACAGGTGTCAGTGATCCTTGATGCAGGTGGGATATATCACTTGTTCCTAGATATCCCAGGATGCCCTTACCTTCTGTTAAAAAGAGACATCCTGTCAAATGTAGGAGCCTGGATTTGTTTTGACTCTGAACAGCCATCAGTAATTTGCTCAGCATCCCTCATGGGCTGCTCAAGCCTGACACTGTACCCTGTGAAATGAGCCTAGGCTCCGGGCGTGCAAGAGCTGTCTAGCCAGCAGCCTACTGCTTAAGCATAGATAACCAAATATCAGTGGAAGCCCCTTGTTCCAAAGCTGTAAGCACCTGGGTGATAACCACCTTGTCTCTCTTAGTTTGAGCCCTGAGCCTACACACCAGCCAGAGAAGCAACACAAGTCCGCAGCAAATGGCTGCACCAAACAATCCCACCCCTACCCATTCCTTGAAATAGGAAACAGCTGAAGCAATCCACCACAATAGTCCCTCCATCAAGGATAGATCAAGGCACGTGAAGTTTATCTGAATAATGGCGGCTCTCAACTCCCGAAGCATCTGCTCAAACTCAAAGGTCCTATTCTGCAATATGAACCGAGGTTTCAGGGGGTCTGGCTTGATCAAACCACATTAGTCTGGAAGGAATCCACAGCTTTTTATTTCCTGTTGAAACAAAAATAGAAATCCTTTTTCCCAGTAACTTGTCCTTGAACTTAAATTTTGGAGTCAAAGCATTTTTAAAATATATCAATTGAATTAATCCAGCAACATTTCCTTTATTAGTTGTTATTTTCTCGGCAATCAAACAATGAATGCAGAGACAACACAATAGCATACTGTAACCAGATTCTCTCTGAGCTTTTCATCTTTACATGGCTTTATTATTACTCTGTTTCTTTTACTTCTATTGTTTCATTTTTTGAGACAGGGTTTCTCTGTGTAACTCTTATCTGTCCTGGAATTCACTCTGCATACCAGGTTTACTTTGAACTCACAAGAGATTTGCTTGCTTCTGTCTCCCAAGTGCTGGAATTAAAGGCATGTGCAACCACACCCAGCTTAGACAAATTAACTGCTTTGGTTTCTGACAAATACACTCCCTTGTCATTAGAATCACCGGGAGGGTCTTTTTAACTTTTTTTTTGGGGGGGACTGGTTTTTTCCTGCACGCGCCCAACCTCTCATTATGCTCGGGTTCTGACTTGCTATCCTGGACCTCTTACCAAGGCCCAGAAAAGACCTACCTCTCCCAGCACGTATGCCAGCAGTTCTGAATCCTCCTTGTAGTCAAGGGGTCTCCGATGGGCTGACGATGATGAGGTCTCAGTTCCCGGGTTTTGGCAACAGAAGTCCTGTCGCCACCAAGAATGATGCAGCGCACTCAGGATCCTTCTGCAGTAAAGCTTGAATGCATCTTGAGAGGGAGAGCATAAGCTTACAGAACAGAGACCCCAAATACCCAAAACCCAACCCTTATATAGGTTTATAACCTTCGCCTCGGACGTGTCACCTCCTGATTGGCTGCAGCTCATCGGCCCATCATGACGCCACGGGAGAGGCAGAGGCCAAGGGAGGGAAAAATCACCCTGCACCTGCTCACTGACTTGTTTACTCTCAACGCCAGCGGGATGCAGGCGCCATCTTGTAATGGAGAATGCAGGGACGGCTCCCTACACTTCACCACAGTTGAAAAGGAGAAAATCATATCTTACCGGTCTGGTGTGCTTCTGTTGCTGTGCTAAAACACGGACCACACACTATGCAGGCCAGAAAGGGGCTTACTTAGCTTATGCTCCAGGTCACTGTCCCTAAAGAAAATTATAGCAGCGACTCAAGCAGGACAGTGGGAAGAAAATGTGGAGGAATGCAGTTGTCAGCTCATCTCTGGCTCTCTCACTTGCTCACAGTAAAGCTTAGCAAGTCCCCTTTGTTTACAGATAGCCCCGTGCACATGGACAGTTATAAAAGCATAACTGCTGCCTGTGTACAAGTTTCCAGATTTTTTCTTTTCTTTGGCCGGCTGCAAGGCCTGTATTAAGGCCAAGAGCTCAGCTTCTCATGCTGAGTTTCCTTCTGGCAGGCTGCTGGCCCAAACAGGGCAGGTTTAATTCACATCGCTGTCCAAGTCCTTTCTTTACCTTCACAAGGTAACTGTTCCCATTGGTGAACCAAGTTAGTGCTTCCTCAGCCAGAGGGAAGTTTGTAAGATCTTTGCAAACTCCTGTCTCTTTAATCAGCAGTTGATGACAGTCCCAAATTACTTGTTCATCAGTCTTCTCAGGCAGAAGAGTGGCAGGTAGTGCATCAGTGATTCATGTGGGCATGGTCATCCATCCATTGGACAGTGGGCTGCCAGACAATGCTCTCCTGCTCACCAGTGCATGGGGGGCTATTGTAGTTACTTTCTGCCCCTAAGTTAACATGTCAGAGTCTTTGACCAGTACAGCCATGGTCGCCATAGCTTTTAGACAGCCAGACCATCCACTGCCTACAGGATCAAGCTCCTTCCCTGTTTATCGGTTACTGATGGCTGATCAGAGTCAAAATAAATCCAGGCTCCTACATTTGACAAGATGTCTCTTTTTAACAGAGGGTAAGGGCATCTAGGGATATCTAGGAACAAGTGAGATATCTGGCCTACATCAAGGATCACTGCCACAGGAGTCCAGGCAGCTGCTGCATCCTGCTAGTGGGCACTCAACTCTGCTGTACCATCTGGCACAGGTACAGTAAACAACACAGTTTGACAAGAACATGGCATAGGAGATGCAGGCAAACAGGAATTGCAGCTGGGTGCCCCACTGAGGCCATGCCTTCTCCATTTCCTGATCTGGCTCTCAGTCAGGTCCTGGTGTCTAGCCACTGCTTGCCTGCCTTTTAATTGCTAATCTCATTAACACATGCCACAGGTGGTAAGGCAATCCACACCCAGCCAAGCCTCTGCAGGGAAGTCAGCCTCCTCAGCAATGGGTATTGACTTCAGAGCACAGAGAAAGGATCACATTTCCTTAGCCTCTTTTGGATTCATACATGACAGTACTTATATGTCACGCACCACTGTGCAACAGGAAAACAAAGCCCTCTCACACTAGAGCTGACATTCAGAAGGCAGGAACATTTAATTGCTAAGGGATGCCTTGTTCTTGCCTTCTTTTGATCTACTGGGGCACTTTCGATTGGTACACACCACCTAGTTCACCTAAATAGGAGATGCAGGAACAATTTAAAGGGATAAGTCCTTGAACCTGATAGACAGGGACTCAGGGCTCTACAGAGGAGAGATGACTTTTGCACAGAGAGGTTGAGTTTGGAGGCTCAGCAACAGAGCACTGCCCTAGCACCTGTGAGGCCCTCAGTTTGACCCTAAGCTTCTCCATCTACTTGGCCTCTTCCTCACCCATGCCTAATTCCACTCTAATGCTAATGGATATTTGGGTTGTTCCAGTTTGTGGCTACTATGAACAGAACTAGTGTGCACCTTCTAGCATGTTCCTATTTCTCTCTTATTCTCCGCCCCCCCCCCCCCCGTCTCTCTTGCTGTGTATGTGTTTTAAACAAGAATGTATTGGGAGAAGGTCCCATACCAGAGGTGGAATTCAGAGACAATTTGTGGGAGCCAGGCAATTGACCTTACCATTTCACTGGCCCTGCCAATAAGTTTTTACATTTTTGTATAGACTTATGACTGTGCACTGATGGTTCCATTAGTCTGTTGATTTCCCTGACAACTGACAAGTCTGCAACCTTTCCACTTGCTCACTGGGCAACCAAAAGAGCACACGGTTTCTGAAATGTCTGCCTGAGGCCTTGATTGGATTTTACTGGGCTGTCTTTTTCTATTGGTTTGCATTTGTTTCCCTACTTTGGCTACAGGCCCTATGTCTGCTTTATATACCAATACTTTCATTTCTTACTGTGTCGCCTTTCTGGCCAATTTTAAGTGTCTTCTATTGGAGAGAATTCTTAACTTCCAGAAAGTTCAATTTGTGCTGGAGATATATGTAGCTCTGTTTTTTGAGAGTGCTTGTCTAACATGCATGAGACCCTGGGCTCTATTCCTGGCTCTCCAGAAACTGGGTATGTATTGTGGTGTTTACCTATAATCCCAGTATTTTAGAGGTAGAGGCAGGAAGATCAGAGGTTCAAGGTCATCCTCAGCTACACAGCTACATAGCAAGTTCAAGGCTAGCCTGTTTTTGGAGACCCTATCTCAAAAAGTAATCAAGTAAGCAGAAAGATTAGAGTTTGGTTTCCAGCCTCCACAGGATGAGCTCACTACCACCTGTAACTCCAGGTGTTGTAGGGGATATGATGTCTTTTTTTTTTTTTTTTTTTTTTTTTTTTTTGTTTTTTTTTTTTTTGAGGGCACCTATATGTGCTCGTACATACACACAGTCATATACACACCAAATAAATATAAATATTAAAAGCAAACAAATCTATCAATATTTTTAAAAGTTTGCCTTCATGACCTTTTTTTTCCCTCATGTCTTATTTTACACAGTCTTTTCCTAACAGGATAGTAGTGGATTTCTTTAATTCTAGCACTGGAGAGAAAGGAGAATCTGGGATTTCAAGATCAGCCTGGTTGAACATAGTGATTACACACAGATCCTGTCTCAAAAACACAAAAACAAAACCAAAAAAACCAAAAGAACAACAAAAATCCGAACTTCTTGCTTCTCAAATCCAAGGTCATGAAGCTATTACTGAGGAGTCAAACCCTTAGCAAAGCTAATCTCAGCAGTGAACGAGTTACTGCCTAGAAACTGCCCTTCAATGAACCTGGATCACAAGGATTCTGCTAGGCTGGCTGGTTAATGCACTGCAGGGTTCCTCCTGTCTCCATAATGTCCCTCTCCTCTGTATTTGGAGAAATAGTCATGTGCCACTGTCCCTGACCTTTTACCCAATGAGCCATCTCCACCCACAGCCCTCCAGGTAGAGTGTCTACCTAAGGGCATGATGGTGAAGAGTTTGGATCAAACAGCTGTTGCTGCCTCCAGCTATGTACTTATGTTTTGGGTATCACAAATTAGTTCTCCTGTAGGGTTCTTAGTCACATAGTGATATTTAGGAACTGGACACCTCAGAAAGATACTCAGGACAGTTACCAAGGCATTTGTAAGTACAATGGTGGCAGTGCCCTTCTTTCAGTCCTGACACCAGGGACCAGGCCAGCATCTGGTCTTAGCTGCCTTGGGAAGCCATTCCAATATTTGAGGCTCAGTAAGTGAAATTCTCTGCCTTTGTGTCTCTATGGTGTGTGTGTGTGTGTGTGTGTGTGTGTGTGTGTGTGTGTGTGTGTGTATGTGTAGTATAAAGAATCACCCAGTCCATGTAAATGCAAATAAAATAGTCAGATCATCACACCACCCTAAACATGAACTTGGTAACTTTTATGTGAGCTGATTCATTGAGTGATGGACTACTACATTTACAAAGAGTGTGGTCGTAGGAGACCTCTGCACTGAGAGAGTTATGCAGTGTGTGAACATTAATGTTAGACTGACAGAAGTATATTAACTTTTTGAAGAAGAATCTCTCATCTGCTTGTTAATTTCTGTGCTAATACCTCAAATTTAGGATATTTTGAGCTTCCACCTTATCACCAGGTATGGTTGGGGAGAAGACATTTAGTGGCAAAACACATGTTGCATTCTCACCATGCACGTACAGTGACATGTGTGGTCACAAGACCTTAGCTGATACTAAAGAGAAGCAAATAACTGGAAATGATTTTTAACATTTACTTCTGCTTTAGATAATTTATACAATAACTTAGTCCTCAACATGGGCTGTATTTAATAAAACAAATTCTCAAAAGCCCTCCATGTGCCCTAACTGGTTACTCAGAGCTCTGTAGAGGATTGGGCAGTAGAGCAAATTCAGCTCTTTGAGGTGTTTGTTTCTCTTTCAGGTGGTTTTGAGGTTTCAGACAAACTTTAGTGTTCAGAGGAGCCTACTCTGGCTTGTGGGAGAACCCTTTCTTCAACTTTACTTCATAGCATCTATGACAATCGCAACACTGAAGTTCATTTATGCACTTTCCTAAAGAGGAGAAGAGGGGGCCATGACTGCATGGGTGTGGGCCAATAAGTGCATCCCGAGATTCTATATTCTCACCTTATTAATATGAAGGCCATGCAGCTTTCAATCATTTGCTCATCTTGGTGATTTCCATTGCTACATAACTACCCTCTTGAGCTTCTAGTTCCCCACAAGATAAAGTCCAAACTCCTTAGTTTGTTTGGAAAGCTTCGAGGAATTTTTTTTTTTTTTAAATTAAGCCCTGAGGAATTTGAGCCTTGCATACCTGGGTTCTAGAAAACCTCTGACATCTAAAAATCCACAGCATTTTGCTTCAGGTGAGAAACCTACCTATAAGGTTGAATAAGACATATCAGCCACAGTCCGAAAGGAACACTTAGGATTCACTTTTCTGAACAAATGCATATCTGCAGGGCTTGGGGCACCAAGGGCTGGCTCAGTGGTTAAGTGCACGCCCGGTTCAATTCCTAGCATCCACATGTTGGGTCACAACTATCTGTAATTCTTTTAACAGGAGACCTGATACCCTCTCCTGGGTTCTGAAGGCTCCTGTCACATTTGTTAAATAAAAATTTTGGAAAGTAAAACTGAAACTTTGATACTACTATGTATATGAAGCTATAGTTTTTATTATGTATTTTTAGATAAAAATTAAGAATTTAAAAATGGCTCTTCTCCTGTATTTCCTGGGTCATATGTCTCACACTAGGTCCTCTGACCTTTTTAGAAGCTGCCCACATCCTTACCATCTCCAGGATTTTGATATTACATCCAGGGTAGCCTCACTAAAGTACCTAGTGTACATAGCATCTTCATGTGGAATTTCACTTGCCAAGTGTACCTCAACACCACAAACTTGCAGCTAAGCCTATTTTTTGTCAAGAAAGAGCCTGGTATTGACTGTTTATTATGACAATCATTTAGCCACTTGTAGCTGGTGGCTTCTGTGTGTGGACTGGGAAGACACAGAACATCCTTGTACAATTTCCACAAGGCAGTCTTGGCCTGGAAGTTCAGTGATAATGCCTGGCATGCAGCATTCCTCTCTATGCTTGGACTGCAGGCAGCTGTGTGGGATGGAGCCCTACTTTGCATGCTGCACTGCTTCCTCAGAAAAGGATAGGACTTGCTCCTTGCCTCTGCTTCCTCTTTGGGTGCTGACCAAGGGCATGTCAGGGTTCTCCAGAGCTACAGCTCCTCATCCTCTTCCAGGAAGTTCACATGTATCAAAGGTGACTCCATTCCTTGAGGCAACAATCACTACAGGATGGGAAACCCATATGCCTTCTTCAGACCTGGGCTCCTGTTTCACCTTTCTGTCTCTGGGATCCAGGTTCTGCTATCACACCAAACCCTAATTCTGGCCCTCCGTGTTTTTCCAATGTTTCCCTCTCTGTCTAGACCTCACAGGTAGTCCATCAGTTTACACATCTTGCTCCTACCCACATTTCCCCCATTGCTTCTGCAGTACAATCCCCAAGAGCTCTGGATCCTTGGGCAAGCCCAGGTGCATGATAGCAGCACGGCTCTACTCTTTTATTAATCATCTCTGGTAGAGGTGTTGACCTATGGCTCTGGGTCACATTATCTATGGGTGCCTCAAATGTTTCTTCCCACATCTCTAATCCCACTGATTGCTTAGCAAAGGTCCCAAATAATTACATAGACTGCTAAGGGGAAACTCTCTTCTATCTGAACGTTACTTTCCTTTCCTTTTATTTTCACCATGGGCTCTCACTCCTTTCCTGGGCTTCAGGAACCCAACACTAACGCTACCACCAACCATAATGCTCACCCTAACTCTAACCATACCTTAAACTGAACTCTCAATTTCAGAAATACATGACCCTACCTGGATGTCATAGCCCCATATTGGAGAGGGGGTGAATGGAAGGGGAGGTGGTCAGGGTGAATATAAAGGGGGAGAGAATGTAAGAGGGAGGGAGGGTATCAAGTGAGGGATAGGAATCGACATGTAAAATAAACAATAATAATTTTAAAAAATTCAGTATGTAGGGACTCAGAATGTGCCCAAGAGGATTAGTGGATCTAACAGAGATCTTGAGGTCTTTAGCTGAGGGAACTCTAGCAGAGGCCCATTGATGGGTTTCCAGTATCCAGTAGGACGTTGTGTTTCATTTAAAAATAATTTATCATATGTAATATCCTACTTGAATATCTCCTGGTAGAAAATAAGAGGGCAACAATCTCATTGTAGATGGTTGTGAACTACCATCTGGTTGGTGGGAAGTAACTCATATCCTCTGTAAGTACAATCAGTGTGCTTGAAATTTTAGCCATCTATCCATTCCATTGTTGTGTTTGAAGAAAAGGCCTATTATGTAATTTTGACCGGCCTGGAATTCATTGAGATTCATGCTTTTGGCTCCTGAGTACTTCTGGACAGGATGTGTAGAAAGGGGAACTCTCCTCCACTGCTTTTGGGAGTTCAAACTTGTACAGCCATTTTCAAGATAGCTATGGAAATTCCTCAGCAAGATGGGAATTGGTTAACCACAGGACCTGGCAATCCCACTCATAGCCATATACCCAAATTATCCACATTCATGCAACAAAGGCAAGTGTTTAATTATATCTATAGCAGCATTATTTGTAATAGCAAGAACGTAGAAGCTACCCAGATGCCTCTCAACTGAAGAATGGATAAAGAACTTGTGGCACATCTACACAATGAACTACTAATAGACAGAAAAAATGGAATCTTGAAAACCACAGGCAAGTGGATGGCACTTGAAGAAATAATCATGAATGAGGTAACCCAGGCACAAAAAGTAGAACATGGTAGAGAGGGAGAGAACATAAAAGAGCAAGTCATTATTGGTTTGAAGAGAAAGTTGAACCTAAAGTTATATCTAGAGACCTACAAGACTGACTCCAACTAACAATCTGAGCAACAGTGGAAAGGCTTCCATTATTGATCTTCCCTGAAAATGACATCAGCAACTAACTCGAGCGCTACATGGAGCCCTCATCTAATCTCTGTAGAAAACAGAAGCAAACACCCATAAGTAAACACTGCGTCTAACTCGAATCCAGATGCAGACAGAGAGAGAGAGGACAAGATCGAGTTGCAGAAACACATTGAGACAGCTGACCTGATGAAGGAGGAGCTAATAGGACCCGAGACTGATAGCTGTGAATCCAGCATGGAACTGACTCAGACCCCTGAGATGGGTATCAGCTAGAAGGTGTGAGCTGTCTAATGGAGTTCATACAGTGGGACCTGGATGTATTCCTGGTGCGCAAAAGGACATTGAGAACACATTCCCCCAATCCAGGGATACCCCTAAACCTAGACATAGAAGAGACATTCTAATCAACACTTCAAATGCGCTGTCATAAATACATGACCCCACTTGGATGGCCTAGCCCTATGTGTTGATTGTGGGTGAATAGGGTGGCAGGGTGGTCAGGGTGAATGTGAGGGGGCAACAGATGATAAGAGGAAGGGAAGGAATTGAGGGAGATATAGAGAACAAGGTTCTACATGTAAAAAATCATGAACTAATTTTAAAAAATATCCGGCATGCATGGACTCAGGATGTTCCCAAGAGGATATGGGGATCTAACAAGTATTTGGTGGTCTTTAGCTGAGGGAACTCTAGCAGAGGCCCAGTGATGGGTTTCAAGTAACCAGTAGGACATTTTATTTCCTTTTTAAAAGTTATTTTGTCATATGTAGTACCCTACTTGAATGTCTGCTGGTAGAAAAGAAGAGGGCAACAGATCTGATTGTAGATGGTCGTGAGCTACCATCTGGTTGGTGGGAGTTAACTCATATCCTCTGTAAGTACAGTCAGTGTGCTTCAACTTTTAGTCTTCTGTCTCTTCCATTGTTGTGTTTTTAAGAAAGGGCCTCATTATGTATCTGTGACTGGCCTGGAATTCATTGAGATTCATGCTTTTGGCTCCTGAGTCCTCGGTTCAAAGGCATGAAACACCATGATCATCTCAGGAATAAAATTTTATATTGTTAACATAAATAAGCATTAGTTTAGTTAAAATGGCTAGTGCTATGCATTCTGAGACAATAATTAATTTTTATTACATTTCTTATTCACACAAAATTGAGGTAGATTTTGTTTCTAAATTAAAAAGTAGTAAATTATGGGCTATAATTAGGGGTTATTGGCTAGTGTCTAGAATTCCTGATACTAAGAGATTTAAGTTCAGCCTCTATTACCAACAAAGCAAAATAGGGCCTGAGTAGGTATCTCAGTCAATAAAGTACAAACACGAAGGACCTGAGATCAAGCAAAATGCTAAATCTAGAAGGGGATGATTAAAAGTTAAACCTGTGGGACATTTGATCATTATGTGAAAATAGGGTGCTTTTTACCTTGCCTGCCTAAGGCCCTTAATTGGTTTAATATAAAGTTTAACGGCCAATTGCTCAAAAGGAATGGTTAGGCAGGATTGCTGGGCTGAGAGAAAAACTCAGGGGAATGAATCTAGGCCTGGACCCATGCCAGGAAGACAAGGAAGGAGCTGCGAATACAGAATAATAGACAATAGGCTAATAGACATTTGTTAAGGTATAGGAAATTGTTGGGAACAAGGTTAAGTTAAAGGCCAATCATTCATAATTTAGAAATGTCTGTGTCATTATTTGGGGATGGATTGTTCCAAGAAAATCTGACAAGAAAGTCCAACTACATAATAGCACTGGAAAGGTGAGAGAGATCTGTAAGTCTCAGTGGCAGAAAAGTTTACCTTCCTAAATGTGAACCTGATAAATAAGATGGACAATTGGAATTGAATGGACTTTGACACGTGATCTCTCTATTGCTCTGTCTCTATCTATCTGTGCTTCTGTCTTTCTCTCCCCATAAATAAATACACAAACCCACACCCACAACCACACCCACCCACCCAGACACACACACACACACACACACAGTAAACAGATATATTCCATATTGTATTGTGGTTGGTTGTCTTCACCTATTCTATCCCTGTATGTGCCTTTTCTGTTTGTTTACTCGAGAAAGGGTTTCCCTGTGTATCCCTGCCTGTCCCCAAACTCACTTTGTGTACAAGGCTGGTCTAAAACTGAAGTGATGCCTACCTCAGCATCCCTTAATACAAACTGGCTCCTTATTTATAATTAAGGCAAAAGCTGTCAGGTTTTTCAAATTGATAAATACAAGTGAATTGATACTGCATAATCTGAACCCATATTACCTGCAAAAGCAATGTATGTAGTGCCACGATACTCTGCAATGACACAGAAAATACACTTTGAAATTGACACACTCCATCTTTTTCAAAACTTGAATCTGAAGTTAGTTCCAATTTTCTCATACACAATATGATTTGTTATTAATATTGACAAACTGTCAATTCCTAAATTCTTAAAACAATCAAAATTGTTATGAGATACATAAAAGTCCAATGAAATTTCATGGGGGAATGAATGCAGCAGCATACCTTTGTTTGCCTCAAAGTTGCCTCATGTGTCCACTCTACGGTGGGGTCAGAGGTGATATGCACATCATACATAGGCCTATGAAGAAGTTTACATAGTTCCTCATATTGTTAAAAGAGTAGTTTATGTTCATGAATTCTGTCTTTTTTACATTTTTTGAGGAATTCTACATGAGTGTCCAATTCTTTTCTAGTTAATGGACACTTGTCTGTTTTTTTTTTTTTTATGGAACCAGATATGATTATAGTAAGGTGCAAGGATGGTAATGGAACTACAAAATAATAGGAATGCCAAATGGTTAAATTGACATACAAGGCAGTTTAAGCCTCGGGTGGTGTCACAATTTTTTAATTGTAGCACTTGGGAGACAGAAGTGCAGTGGTTATCTGTGAGTTGGAGACCACCCTTGAATACAAACTATGGGCAAAGATGGGCAGGGCTATTACACAGAGATAAACTGCCAAAAATGTAGGTTATGCGAAACAGAAAAAAAATGAAAAAAGGATCACCTAATACTTCTAGCAAGAAAGAACAATTATGACTTTGTTTCGTGCTTGACTTCTCCTATGTGGTAAAAAAATAACTAGAGTCCTGATACTCCAACCTCCTTTTCAGGTTAAGATTACAGGTATCAGTCACCATGCTCAACTCCCTTTTACAATTCCTACTGTAGTAAAATATCCCTGAATTATAGCCCTGCTTGTAATATCTTTGGTAGTAAATACAGATTGCTCCAATTTATACTGTAGTAAAACACACCTGACTTATTGCCCTGCTCCAAGTTAACAACAATCTTAATGAAATTCCATCCCCACAAATGGGACAAAAGCAATATGTACTCAGCACAATCTGTATTGCAAGTATAAACACAGCCAGTTTTTCACTGTCAATACAGAACTCAAATTACACAATACTTACACTAATATTCCCATGATCACCTCTTTGCCCATTACTATGAATACAGTAGATCCTGCCCCATTCCTGGTGGATAAAGAATGAAGTAGAGTGAATATTATTTATATATTGTAAAAATATAGTTTCACTAATCATTGTTTAAACACTGCCTTATATTCAGAGAAAACAGATGTGATTAGTATACTCCAGAGGTTCTCATGTGCCTAAATTCACATGAGTGAACTTGAGTGTTTAAGAAAAAAAAAAAAAAAAAAAAAAAAAAAGGATTTTTCATGTAGCACATCTACATCAATCATATTAACTTAAGGAAAATGGTCTAACGTCATGGACTTCTTGAAGGATCAATTATCCTTACCTTTGAAAGGCAGTCTGACTATTGGTATTATTCCATCTATAGACATGGGTGGTACGATTCTACTTTAATAGTAATGGAACATGAGATACCTCAACATTATCATTCAGCTCTCCCTAGTGTCCCATATTTTCAGAATCATCCTGGATGGCTGAGTGGTACACAGGTTTGATCATTAAAGGAGCCACAAAGTTTTAAGTTTGTCTGGTAACAACTATTTGTATCACTACATATACTCGGCTCTTATGTACCCATTTATTCTCTGGTGGTGGATGGTAGATCAGACATATATATGAAGAAGGAATGGAGGACAGAAATCAAGATTGGGGTGATACTGTCTACTTGGTTTTTTGATATAAAGCCTAACTTACAAGACTATGAGATTCTTTCCTTCATGTATTTAAGTGTGTTGCTTGTGATTCTGGTGACCACTGAAGTCACAAGTCAGGGCTGGTTTCCCTGGAATAGCAGTTCAGGACAGATGTAGTCTACCACATGGGCTAGACACTGAAACCTGCTCTTATTCAAGAGCAGAAAAGGCATGCAATTGCACAATGTATCTTAAGCTGCTCTCTTATTTTTACGTATTTTGGAGATGGAGTTTCTCATTCCACCTATCTCTGCCTCTCAATGTTGAAGTTAGAAGTATATGCAACCATTATGTTTTTTCACTCGAGACAAGGTTCCTATATGATGCCCTGGCTGTCTTGAAACTTACTCTGTAGAACAGGCTGGCCTTTGAAGATCTTTCTGCCTCTGACTCTGCCTCCAAAGTACTGGTGTTAAAGGCATAATCCACAACCCAGCAATCTGGATTAATTTTCAAGAATTGTAAGGAATGAATTGAGGTTTTCATGGCTTTGAGGGAAGCAGTTTTCAAATTAATCAATTTATTCAATGTTTCCTTACCCCTCTTTCAAACAAACACCAATGCCTCCCATTTCTCTAAAGTTAAAATATTATTATGCTCTGTAAAACAAAAGAAAAAAAAATTAAGCAGGGTGAATAGGGTAACTGCCTTCCACATTTGTCATATATATCCCTCCTCCAACTAGAATGCTTTCCATTTGCAATGCTAAACTGACAACATATTCCTCTATCTTAGATATCTACCAGCTTGTTTTTTGAACATGACAAAATATAAGCCTAAACATATATAATTTTTTACTTTTACAAAAAAGCCCCATGCATTTAGGTAGCTATGTGTAGTGCAAGTTTATAACTGAAGCAATTTTCAAATTAATCAATTTATTCAATGTTTTCTTAACAGTCTTTCAAACAAACACCAATGCCTCCCATTTCTCTATGCAAGTTTATAATTGCAGGACTTGGAAGTATGGACAGATGACTACTAATACCTTCAAGCGGGCTTGGCTACAAAGCAAGACCCTGCCTCAAAACAAATAAGTATACATAAAGAGAATTAAATGTAACCATCTCATATTTAATTACTGAAAAATACAAACCACTGGGATGGTACATGCCTTGCTCAGTACTCAGAAGCTTGAGACAGGAGTCACAAATTCAAAGACAGAAAGGACTATTGCTAAGAGCCTATCTTTGCAAAAGAACAAATGAGATGAAAATAAACAATAAAACATACATTTACTTCACCAGAGTTGAAAAGAAGAAAATCATATCTTACCGTTCTGGTGAGCAGCTGTTTCTGTGCTAAAACACTGACCACACACAATGCAGGCCAGAAAGGGGCTTACTTAGCTTATACTCCAGGTCACTGTCCCTAATGAGAATTACAGCAGCGACTCAAGCAGGACAGTGGGAAGAAAATGTGGAGGAATGCAGGTGTCAGCTCATCTCTGGCTCTCTCTCTTGCTCACAGTAAAGCTTAGCCAGTCCCCTTTGTTTACAGATAGCCCCTTGCACATGGACAGTTATAACAGCATAACTGCTGCCCATGTACAGGTTTACAGATTTTCTTTCTTTTCTTTGGCCAGCTGCAAGGCCTGTGTTAAGGCCAAGTGCTCAGCTTCTCTTGCTGAGTTTCCTTCTGTCAGGCTGCTGGCTCAAACTCTGCAGGTTTCATTCACATCCTTGTCCCAGTCCTTTCTTTACCTTTCACAAGGTTCCCATCAGTGAACCAAGTTAGTGTTTCCATGGCCAGAGGGAAGACTGTAAGGTCTTTGCAATCTCCTGTCTCTTTAATCAGCAGGTGATGACAGTCCCAAATTACTTGTTCTTCAGTCTTCTCAGGCAGAAGAGTGGCAGGTAGTGCATCAGTGATTCATGTGGGCATTGGACATCCATTGTTCTGTGGGCTGCCGGACAATGCTCTCCTGCTCACCAGTGCATGGGGGGATATTGTAGTTACTTTCTGCCCCTAAGTTAACATGTCAGAGTCTTTGACCAGTACAGCCATGGCAGCCATAGCTTTTAGACAGCCAGACCATCCACTGCCTACAGGATCAAGCTCCTTCCCTGTTTATCGGTTACTGATGGCTGTTCAGAGTCAAAACAAATCCAGGCTCCTACATTTGACAGGATGTCTCTTTTTAACAGAAGGTAAGGGCATCCTGGGATATCTAGGAACAAGTGATATACCCGACCTGCATCAAGGATCACTGACACCTGTATCCAGGCAACTCCCGTATCCTGCTAGTGGGCACTCAACTCCACTGTCCTATCTGGCACAGGTATGGGAAACACCACCCTATCCAAGCCCATGGCATAGGGGATACAGGCAAACAGGAACTACAGCTGGTTGCCTCACTGAGGCCATGCCTTCTCCATTTCCTGAGCTGACTCTCAGTCAGTTCCTGGTGTCTGGCCACTGCTGGCCTGCCTTTTAATTGCTAATCTCATTAACACCTGCCAGAGGGGGTAAGGGCAGACCCACCCTGCTGAGCCTCTGCAGGTAGGCAGCCCTCTTTGGCAAAGGGAATGAATCACATTTCCTCAGCCTCTTTTTGGATTCATCCATGGCAATACTTATATATCAAGCACCACTGTGCAACAGGAAAACACAGCTCTCTCACGCTAGAGCTGACATTCAGATGACAGGAACATTTAAGTGCTAAGGGATGCCTTGTTCTTGCCTTCTTTTGATCTACTGGGGCACTTTCGATTGGTACACACCACCTAGTTCACCTAAATAGGAGATGAGGGAAGAATTTAAAGGGATAAGTACTTGAACCTGATAGACAGGGACTGAGCGCTCTACAGAGGTGAGATGACTTTTGCACAGAGAGGTTGAGTTTGGAGGCTCAGCAGCAGAGCACTGCCCTAGCACCTGTGAGGCCCTCAGTTTGACCCTAAGCTTCTCCATCTCCTTGGCCTCTTCCTCACCCATGCCTAATTCCACTCTAATGCTGATGGATATTTGTGTTGTTCCAGTTTGTGGCTACTATGAACAGAACTAGTGTGCCCCTTCTAGCATGTTCCTCTTTATCTCCTATTCTCCTCCCCCACCCCTCTGTCTCTCTGTGTATGTGTTTCAAACAAGCATTTATTGGGAGCAGGTCCCATAGCAGGAGTGGAAGTCAGAGACAAATTGAAGGAGCCAGGCAAGTGACCTTACTTTTTCACTGGCCCTGCCATTAAGTTTTTACATTTTTGTGTAGACTTATGACTGTGCACTGATGGTTCCATTTGCCTGTTGATTTCACTGACAACTGACAAGTCTGCAACCTTTCCACTTGCTCAAAAGAGCCCGCGGTTTCTGAAATGTCTGCCTGAGCCCTTGATCGGTTTTTACTGGGCTGTCTTTTTCTACTGGTTTGCACTTGTTTCCCTACTTTGGCTACAGGCCCTATGTCTGCTTTATATACCATCAGTTTCATTCCTTACTGTGTTGCCTTTCTGGCCAATTTTAAGTGTCTTCTATTGGAGAGAATTCTTAACTTCCAGAAAGTTCAATTTGTGATGGATATATATGTAGCTCAGTGTTTAGAGAGTGCTTGCCTAACATGCATGAGACCCTGGGCTCTATTCCTGGCTCTCCAGAAACTGGGTATGTATGGTGGTGTTTACCTATAATCCCAGTATTTGGGAGGTAGAGGCAGGAAGATCAGAGGTTCAAGGTCATCCTCAGCTACACAGCTACATAGCAAGTTCAAGGCTAGCCTGTATTTGGAGACCCTATCTCAAAAAGTAACCAAGTAAGCAGAAAGATGATAGATTGGTTTCCAGACTCCACAGGGTGAGCTTACTACCACATGTAACTCCAGGTGTTGTAGGTGTTCTGATGGCTTTTTTTTTTTTTTTTTTTTTTGGAGGGCACCTATATGTGCTTGTACAAACACACAGCCATGTACATACAAAGAAAAATAAATATTAAAAACAAACTAATCTATCAATATTTTAAAAAGGTTGCCTTCATGACCTTTTTTTTTCCCTCATGTCTTACTTTACACAGCCTTTTCCTACCAGGATAGTAGTAGATGTCTTTAATTCTAGCACTTGAGAGACCAGAGAATCTGTGATTTCGAGATCAGCCTGGTTGAACATAGTCATTACACATAAACCCTGTCTCAAAAAAACAAAAACAAAACCAAAAAAAACCAAACAACAACAAAAGTCCCAACTTCTTGCTTCTCAAGTCCAAGGTCATGAAGCTATTTCTGAGGAGTCAAACCCATAGCAAAGCTAATCTCAGCAGTGATTGAGTTACTGCCTAGAAAGTGCCCTTCACTGAACCTGGATCTCAACGATTCTGCTAGGCTGTCTGGTTAATGCACTGCAGGAGACTCCTGTCTCCATATTGTCCCTCTCCTCAGTATTTGGAGAAAAAGTCATGTGCCACTGTCCCTGACCTTTTACCCAATGAGCCATCTCCAGCCACAGCTGTCCAGGTAGAGGGTCTACCTAAGGGCATGATGGTGAATAGTTTGGATCAAACAGCTGTTGCTGCCTCCAGCTATGTACTTATGTTTTGGGTATCACAAATTAGTTCTCCTGTAGGGTTCTTAGCCACATAGTGACATTTAGGAACTGAACACCTCAGAAAGACACCCAGGACAGTTACCATGGGATTTGTTGGTACAATGGTGGCAGTGCCCTTCTTTTAGTCCTTACACCAGGGACCAGACCAGCATCTTGTCTTAGCTGCCTTGGGAAGCCATCCCAATATTTGAGGCTCAGTAAGTGATATTCTCTGCCTTTGTGTGTCTGTGATGTGTGTGTGTGTGTGTGTGTGTGTGTGTGTGTGTGTGTAGAATAAAGAATCACCCAGTTCAAGTAAATGCAAAAAAATAGTCAGATCATCACACCACCCTAAACATGAACTTGGTAACTTTTTTGTCAGCTGATTCTTTGAGTGATGGACTACTACAATTACAAAGAATGTGGTCGTGGGGGACCTCTGCACGGAGAGAATGATGCAGTGTGTGAACATTAATGTTAGACTGACAGATGTATATTCCCTTTTTGCAGAAGAATCTCTCAACTTCTTGTTAATTTCAGAGGAAATAACTCCAATTTTGGCTATTGTGAGCTCTCAACATATCACTGGGTAGGGTTGGGGAGAAGACATTTAGTGCAAACCACATGTTGCATTCTCACCATGCATGTACAGTGACATGTGTGGCCACAAGACCTTAGCTGATACTAAAGAGAAGCGCATAACTGGAAATGATTTTTAACATTTACTTCTGCTTTAGATAATTTATACAATAACTTAGTCCTCAACATGGACTGTATTTAATGAAACAAATTCTCAAAAGCCCTCCATATGCCCTAACTGGACACTTAGAGCTCTGTAGAGGACTGGACAGTAGAGCGAATTCAGCTCTTTGAGGTGTTTGTTTCTCTTTCGGGTGGTTTTAAGGTTTCAGACAAGCTTTAGTGCTCAGAGCAGCCTACTCCGGCTTGTTGGAGAACCCTTTCTTCAGACTTTACTTTCATAGCATCTATGACAATCGCAACACTGAAGTTCATTTATGCACTTTCCTAAAGAGGAGAAGAGGGGGCCATGACTGCATGGGTGTGGGCCAATAAGTGCATCCCGAGATTCTATATTCTTACCTTATTAATATGAAGGCCATGCAGCTTTCAATCATTTGCTAAACTTGGTGATTTCCATTGCTACCTAACTACCCTCTAGAGCTTCTAGTTCCCCACATGATGAAGTCCAAACTTCTTAGTATGTTTGGAAAGCTTTGAGGAATTTTGTTTTTTTTAACTTAAGCCCTGAGGAATTTGAGCCTTGCATATCTGGGTTTTAGAAAACAGAGTTTTACCTCTGAAGTCTAAAAATTCACAGCATTTTGCTTCAGGTGACAAACCTACCTCTAAGGTTGAATAAGACATATCAGCCACAGTCCCAAAGGAACACATAGGATTCACTTTTCAGAACAAATGCAGCTCTGCAGGGCTTGGGGCACCAAGGGCTGGCTCTCAGTGGTTAATACCCATAGAGGACGCCTGGTTCAATTCCTAGCATCCACATGGTGGTTCACACCTATCTGTAATTCTTCTAACAGGAGACCTGATACCCTCTTCTGGGTCCTGAAGGCTCCTGTCACTCAGGAACAAATGCATGCACATTTACTAAATAAAAATTTTGGAAAGTAAAACTGAAACTTTGATACTACTATGTATATGAAGCTACAGTTTTTATTATGTATTTTTAGATAAATATTAAGAATTTAAAAATGGCTCTTCTCCTGTATTTCCTGGGTCATATGTCTCACACTAGGTACTCTGACCTTTTCAGAAGCTGCCCACATCCTTAAAATTACCAGGATTTTGATATTACGTCCAGGGTAGCCTCACTAAAGTACCTAGTGTACATAGCATCTTCATGTGGAATTTCACTTGCCAAGTGTTCCTCAACACCACAAACTTGTAGCTAAGCCTATTTATTGTCAAGAAAGAGCCTGGAATTGAGTGTTTATCATGACAATCATTTAGCCACTTGTAGCTGGTGGCTTCTGTGTGTGGACTGGGAAGACACAGAACATCCTTGTACAATTTCCACAAGGCAGTCTTGCCCTGGAAGTTCAGTAATAATGCCTGGCATGCAGCATTCCTCTCGATGCTTAGACTGCAGGCAGCTGTGTGTGATGGAGCCCTACTTTGCATGCTGCACTGCTTCCTCAGAAAAGGATAGGACTTGCTCCTTGCCTCTGCTTCCTCTTTGGGTGCTGACCAAGGGCATGTCAGGGTTCTCCAGAGCTACAGCTCCTCATCCTCTTCCAGGAAGTTCACATGTATCAAAGGTGACTCCATCCTTTGAGGCAACAATCACTACAGGATGGGAAACCCATGTGCCTTCTTCAGACCTGGGCTCCTGTTTCACCTTTCTGTCTCTGGGATCCAGGTTCTGCTATCACACCAAACCCTGATTCTGGCCCTCCGTGTTTTTCCAATGTTTCCCTCTCTGTCTAGACCTCACAGGTAGTCCATCAGTTTACACATCTTGCTCCTACCCACATTTCCCCCATTGCTTCTGCAGTACAATCCCCAAGAGCTCTGGATCCTTGGGCAAGCCCAGGTGCATGATAGCAGCACGGCTCTACTCCTTTATTAATCATCTCTGGTAGAGGTGTTGACCTATGGCTCTGGGTCACATTATCTATGGGTGCCTCAAATGTTTCTTCCCACATCTCTAATCCCACTGATTGCTTAGCAAAGGTCCCAAATAATTACATAGACTGCTAAGGGGAAACTCTCTTCTGTCTGAACGTTACTTTCCTTTCCTGTTATTTTCACCATGGGCTCTCACTCCTTTCCTGGGCTTCTGAAACCCAACACTAACGCTACCACCAACCATAATGCTCACCCTAACTCTAACCATACCTTAAACTGAACTCTCAATTTCAGAAATACATGACCCTACCTGGATGGCATAGCTCCATATTGGAGAGGGGGAGAATGGAAGGGGAGGTGGTCAGGGTGAATGTAAAGGGGGAGAGAATGTAAGAGGGAGTGAGGGTATCGAGTGAGGGATAGGAATCAACATGTAAAATAAACAATAATAATTTTAAAAAATTCAGTATGTAGGGACTCAGAATGTGCCCAAGAGGATTAGTGGATCTAAAAGAGATCTTGAGGTCTTTAGCTGAGGGAACTCTAGCAGAGGCCCAGTGATGGGTTTCAAGTATCCAGTAGGACGTTTTGTTTCATTTAAAAATTATTTATCATATGTAATATCCTACTTGAATATCTCCTGGTAGAAAATAAGAGGGCAACAATCTCATTGTAGATGGTTGTGAACTACCATCTGGTTGGTGGGAAATAACTCATATCCTCTGTAAGTACAATCAGTGTGCTTGAACTTTTAGCCATCTATCCATTCAATTGTTGTGTTTGAAGAAAAAGCCTCATTATGTAATTTTGACAGGCCTGGAATTCATTGAGATTCATGCTTTTGGCTCCTGAGTACTGCTGGACAGGATGTGTAGAAATGGGAACTCTCCTCCACTGATTTTGGGAGTTCAAACTTGTACAGCCATTTTCAAGATAGCTATGGCAGTTCCTCAGCAAGATGGGAATTGGTTTACCACAGGACCTGGCAATCCCACTCATAGCCATATACCCAAATTATCCACATTCATGCAACAGAGACAAGTGTTTAATTATATGTATAGCAGCATTATTTGTAATAGCAAGAACCTAGAATCTACCCAGATGCCTCTCAACTGAAGAATAGATGAAGAACTTGTGGCACATCTACACAATGGACTACTAATCTACAGAAAAAATGGAATCTGGAAATGCACAGGCAATTGGATAGTAATTGAAGAAGCAATCATGAATGAGGTAACCCAGGCACAAAAAGTAGAACATGGTAGAGAGGAAGAGAACATAAAGAGCAAGTCATTATTGGTTTGAAGAGAAAATTGAACCTAAACTTGTATCTAGAGACCTACAAGACTGACTCCAACTAACAATCTGAGCAACAGTGGAAAGGCTTCCATTATTGACCTTCCCTGAGAATGAGATCAGCAACTAACTCGAGCGCTACATGGAGCAGTCATCTAGTCTCTGTAGAAAACAGAAGCAAACACCCATAAGTAAACACTGCGTCTAACTAGAATCCAGATGCAGAGAGAGAGAGGACAAGATCGAGTTGCAGAAACACGTTGAGACAGCTGACCTGATGAAGGAGGAGCTAATAGGACCCCAGACTGATAGCTGTGAATCCAGCATGGAACTGACTCAGACCCCTGAGATGGGTATCAGCTAGAAGGTGTGAGCTGTCTAATGGAGTTCAGACAGTGGGACCTGGATGTATTCCTGGTGCGCAAAAGGACCTTGAGGACACATTCCCCCAATCCAGGGATACCCCCTAAACCTAGACATAGAAGAGACATTCTAATCAACACTTCAAATGCGCTGTCAGAAATACATGACCCCACTTGGATGGCCTAGCCCTATGTGTTGATTGTGGGTGAATAGGATGGCAGGGTGGTCAGGGAGAATGTGAGGGGGCAACAGATGATAAGAGGAAGGGAAGGAATGAGGGAGATATAGGGAACAAGGATCTACATGTAAAAAATCATGAACTAATTTTAAAAAATATCCGGCATGCATGGACTCAGGAAGTTCCCAAGAGGATATGGGGATCTAACAATTATTTGGTGGTCTTTAGCTGAGGGAACTCTAGCAGAGGCACAGTGATGGGTTTCAAGTAACCAGTAGGACATTTTATTTCATTTTTAAAAGTTATTTTGTCATATGTAGTACCCTCCTTGAATGTCTGCTGGTAGAAAAGAAGAGGGCAACAGATCTGATTGTAGATGGTGGTGAGCTACCATCTGGTTGGTGGGAGTTAACTCATATCATCTGTAAGTACAGTCAGTGTGCTTCAACTTTTAGTCTTCTGTCTCTTCCATTGTTGTGTTTTTAAGAAAGGGCCTCATTATGTATCTGTGAATGGCCTGGAATTCATTGAGATTCATGCTTTTGGCTCCTGAGTCCTGGGTTCAAAGGCATGAAACACCATGATCATCTCAGGAATAAAATTTTATATTGTTAACATAAATAAGCATTAGTTTAGTTAAAATGGCTAGTGCTATGCATTCTGAGACAATAATTAATTTTTATTACATTTCTTATTCACACAAAATTGAGGTAGATTTTGTTTCTAAATTAAAAAGTAGTAAATTATGGGCTATAATTAGGGGTTATTGGCTAGTGTCTAGAATTCCTGATACTAAGAGATTTAAGTTCAGCCTCTATTACCAACAAAGCAAAATAGGGCCTGAGTAGGTATCTCAGTCAATAAAGTACAAACACGAAGGACCTGAGATCAAGCAAAATGCTAAATCTAGAAGGGGATGATTAAAAGTTAAACTTGTGGGACATTTGATCATTATGTGAAAATAGGGTGCTTTTTACCTTGCCCGCCTAAGGCCCTTAATTGGTTTAATAAAAAGTTAAACGGCCAATTGCTCAAAAGGAATGGTTAGGCAGGATTGCTGGGATGAGAGAAAAACTCAGGGGAATGAATCTAGGCCTGGACCCATGCCAGGAAGACAAGGAAGGAGCTGCAAATACAGAATAATAGACAATAGGCTAATAGACATTTGTTAAGGTATAGGAAATTGTTTGGAACAAGGTTAAGTTAAAGGCCAATCATTCATAATTTAGAAATGTCTGTGTCATTATTTGGGGATGGATTGTTCCAAGAAAATCTGACAAGAAAGTCCAACTACATAATAGCACTGGAAAGGTGAGAGAGATCTGTAAGTCTCAGTGGCAGAAAAGTTTACCTTCCTAAATGTGAACCTGATAAATAAGATGGACAATTGGAATTGAATTGACTTTGACACGTGATCACTCTATTGCTCTGTCTCTGTCTATCTGTGCTTCTGTCTCTCTCTCCCCATAACATAAACAAACACACCCACACCCACCCCCCGCCACACACAGACACACACACAACACACACACACACACACACACACACACACATACACACAGTAAACAAACAGATTTATTCCATACTGTATTATGGTTGGGTGTCTTCACATATTTTGTCCCTTTCTGTTTGTTTACTCGAGAAAGGGTTTCCCTGTGTAGCCCTGCCTGTCCCCAAACTCACTCTGTGTACAAGGCTGGTCAAAAACTGAAGTTATGCCTACCTCAGCATCCCTTAATACAAACTGGCTCCTTATTTAGTATTAAGGCAAAAGCTGTCAGGTTTTTCAAATTGATAAATACAAGTGAGTTGATACTGCATAATCTGAACACCTATTACCTGCAAAAGCAACATATGTAGTGCCACAATACTCTGCAATGACACAGAAAATACACTTTGAAATTGACACACTCCATCTTTTTCAAAACTTGAATCAGAAGTTAGTTCCAGTTTTTTCATACACAATATGATATGTTTATTAATGTTGACAAACTGTTCATTCCTAATCTTTTAAAACAATCAAAATTATTATGAGATACATTAATTCCAATCAAATTTTATGGGGGAATGAATGCAGCAGCATACCTTTGTTTGCCTCAAAGTTGCCACATGTTGTTGGAACAGGTTCAGCTTCTCTACAGTTGGGTCAGAGGTGATATGCACATCATACACAGGCCTATGAAGAAGTTTACAGAGTTCCTCATATTGTTATAAGAGTAGTTTATGTTTATGAATTCTCTCTTTTTTACATTTTTTGAGATATTCTACTTGAGTGTCCAATTCTTTTCTAGTTAATGGAGACTTTTCTCTTTCTTTTTTTATGAAACCAGATATGATTATAGTAAGGTGCAAGGATGGTAATGGAATTACAAAATAATAGGAATGCCAAATGGTTAAATTGACATACAAGGCAGTTTAAGCCTCGGGTGGTGGCACAATTTTTTAAATGTAGCACTTGGGAGACAGAAGGGCAGTGGTTACCTGTGAGTTGGAGACCACCCTTGAATACAAACTATGGGCTAAGATGGGCAGGGCTTTTACACAGAGATAAACTGCCAAAAATGTAGGTTATGCCAAACAAAAAATATTGAAAAAAAGGATCACCTAATACTTCTAGCAAGAAAGAACAATTATGACTTTGTTTCGTGCTTGACTTCTGCTATGTGGCAAAGAAATACCTCAGGGTCCTGATACTCCAACCTCCTTTTCAGGTTAAGCTTACAGGTATCAGTCACCATGCTCAACTTCCTTTTACAATTCCTACTGTAGTAAAATATCCCTGAATTATAGCCCTGCGTGTAATATCTTTGGTAGTAAATAGAGACTGCTCCAATTTATACTGTAGTAAAACACCCCTGAATTATTGCCCTGCTCCAAGTTAACAACAATCTTAATGAAATTCCATCCCCACAAATGGGACAAAAGCAATATGTACTCAGCAAAACTGTATTGCAAGTATAAACACAGCCAGTATTTCACTTTCAATACAGAACTCAATTTACACAGTACTTACTCTAATATTCCCATGATCACCTCTTTGCGCATTACTATGAATACAGTAGATCCTGCCCCATTCCTAGTATATAAAGAAGGCAGTAGAGTGAGTATTATTTATATATTGTAAAATAAAGTTTCACTAATCATTGTTTAAAAATTGACTTATATTCAGGGAAAACAGATGTGATTAGTATACTCCAAAGGTTCTCATGTGCCTAAATCCACATGAGTGAACTTGAGTGTTTAAGAAAAAAAAAAAGTATTTTTTATTTAGCACATCTACATCATTTATATTAACTTAAGGAAAATGCTCTAATGTCATGGTCTTCTTGAAGGATCAATTATCCTTACCTTTGAAAGGCAGTCTGACTATTCGTATTATTCCATCTATACACATGGGTGGTATGATTCTACTTTACTAGTAATGGAACATGAGATACCTCAACATTATTACTCAGCTCTCCCTGGTGTCCCATATTTTCAGAATCATCCTGGATGGCTGAGTGGTACACAGGTTTGATCATTAAAGGAGCCAAAAGTTTTAAGTTTGTCTGGTAACAACTATTTGTATCACTACATATACTCGGCTCTTATGTACGCATTTATTCTCTGGTGGTGGATGGTAGCTCAGACATATATAAGAAGAAGGAATGGAGGACAGAAATCAAGTTTGGGGTGATACTGTCTACCTGGGTTTTTGATATAAAGCCTAACTTACAAGACTATGAGATTCTTTCCTTCATGTATTTAAGTGTGTTGCTTTTGAACCTGGTGACCACTGAAGTCACAAGTCAGGGCTGGTTTCCCTGGAATAGCAGTTCAGGACAGTTGTAGTCCACCACATGGCCTGGAAACTGACACCTGCTCTTATGCAAAAGAGCAGAAAATGCTTGCAACTGCTCAACCTATCTTCAGCTGCTGTCTTATTTTTATGTATTTTGGAGGTGAAGTTTCTCATTCCACCTATCAATGTTGAAGTTAGAAGTATATGCAACCATTATGTTTTTTCACTCGAGACAAGGTTCCTATAGGATGCCCTGGCTGTCTTGAAACTTACTCTGTACAACAGGCTGACCTTTGGAGAACTTTCTGCCTCTGCCTCTGCCTCCAAAGTACTGGTGTTAAAGGCATAATCCACAACACAGCAATCTGGATTAATTTTCAAGAATTGTGAGGATTGACTTCAGGTTTTCATGGCTTTGAGGGAAGTAGTTTTCAAATTAATCAATTTATTCAGTGTTTCCTAACCCCCTCTTTCAAACAAACACCAATGCCTCCCATTTCTCTAAAGTTAAAATATTATTATGCTCTGTAAAACAAAAAAAAATTATAAGCAGGGTGAATAGGGTAACTGCCTTCCACATTTGTCATATATATCCCTCCTTCAACTAGAATGCTTTCCATTTGCATTGCTACACAGACAACACATTCCTCTGTCTTAGATACCCACCAGCTTGTTTTGAACACCACAAAATTTAAGCCTAAACATATATCATTTTTTACTTTTACAAAAAAGCCCCATGGATTTAGGTAACTATGTGTAGTGCAAGTTTATAATTGCAGCACTTGGAAGTATGGACAGATGACTGCTACTACCTCCAAGCTGGCCTTGGCTACAAAGCAAGAGCCTGCCTCAAAACAAATAAGTATACATAAAGAAACTTAAATGTAACCATGTCATATTTAATTAGTGAAAATTACAAACCAGTGGAATGGTACATGCCTTCTCAGTACTCAGAAGCTTGAGACAGGAGTCACAAGTTCAAGGCCACAAAGGACTGTATTGCTAAGAGCCTATCTTGGAAAAAGAACAAATGAGATGAAAATAAACAATAAAACATACATTTACTTCACCACAGTTGAAAAGAAGAAAATCATATCTTACCATTCTGGTGAGCATGTGTTGCTGTGCTAAAACACTGACCACACACAATGTAGGCCAGAAAGGGGATTACTTAGCTTATGCTCCAGGTCACTGTCCATAATGAGAATTACAGCAGCGACTCAAGGAGGACAGTGGGGAGAAAATGTGGAGGAATGCAGGTGTCAGCTCATCTCTGGCTCTCTCACTTGCTCACAGTAAAGCTTAGCCAGTCCCCTTTGTTTACAGACAGCCCCGTGCACATGGACAGTTATAAAAGCATAACTGCTGCCCGTGTACAGGTTTACAGATTTTTTTCTTTTCTTTTGCCAGCTACAAGGCCTGTGTTAAGGCCAAGAGCTCAGCTTCTCATGCTGAGGTTCCTTCTGGCAGGCTGCTGGCTCAAACCATGCAGGTTTCATTCACATCCTTGTCCCAGTACTTTCTTTACCTTTCACAAGGTAACTGTTCCCATCAGTGAACTAAGTTAGTGTTTCCACGGCCAGAGGGAAGACTGTAAGGTCTTTGCAATCTCCTGCCTCTTTAATCAGCAGGTGATGACAGTCCCAAATTACTTATTTATCAGTCTTCTCAGGCAGAAGAATGGCAAGTGGTGCATCAGTGATTCATGTGGGCATTGGACATCCATTGTTGTGTGGGCTGCCTGACAATGCTCTCCTGGTCACCAGTGCATGGGGGGCTATTGTAATTACTTTCTGTCCCAAAGTTAACATGTCAGAGTCTTTGACCAGTACAGCCATGTCCATCATAGCTTTTAGACAGCCAGACCATCCACTGCCTACAGGATCAAGCTCCTTCCCTGTTTATTGGTTACTGATGGCTGTTCAGAGTCAAAACAAATCCAGGCTCCTACATTTGACAGGATGTCTCTTTTTAACAGAAGGTAAGGGCATCCTAGGATATCTAGGAACAAGTGATATACCCGACCTACATCAAGGATCACTGCCCCCGGCGTCCAGGCAGCTCCTGTATCCTGCTAGTGGGCACTCAACTCCAATGTACTATCTGGCACACATACAGGAAACACCACCCTATCCAAGCCCATGGCATAGGGGATGCAGGCGAACAGGAACTCCAGCTGGTTGCCTCACTGAGGCCATGCCTTCTCCATTTCCTGAGCTGGCTCTCAGTCAGGTCCTGGTGTCTGCTCTCTGCTGGCCTGCCTTTTAATTGCTAATCTCATTAACACCTGCCAGAGGGGGTAAGGGGATACCCACCCTGCTGAGACTCTGCAGGTAGGCAGCCCTCTTGGCAGTGGGTGTGGACTTCAGAGCACAGGGAAAGGATCACATTTAATCAGCCTCTTTTGGATTCATCCATGGCAATACTTGTATGTCAAGCACCACTGTGCAACAGGAAAACACAGCTCTCTCACGCTAGAGCTGACATTCAGATGGCAGGAATGTTTAATTGCTAAGGGATGCCTTGTTCTTGCCTTCTTTTGATCTACTGGGGCACTTTCGATTGGTACACACCACCTAGTTCACCTAAATAGGAGATGCGGGAACAATTTAAAGGGATAAGTCCTTGAACCTTATAGACAGGGACTCTGGGCTCTACAGAGGACAAATGACTTTTGCACAGAGAGTTTGAGTTTGGAGGCTTAACAGCAGAGCACTGCCCTAGCACCTGTGAGGCCCTCAGTTTGACCCTAAGCTTCTCCATCTCCTTGGCCTCTTCCTCACCCATGCCTAATTCCACTCTAATGCTGATGGATATTTGTGTTGTTCCAGTTTGTGGCTACTATGAACAGAACTCGTGTGCACCTTCTAGCATGTTCCTCTTTCTCTCTTATTTCACTCCCCCCCCCTCCCCGTCTCTCTGTGTATGTGTTTTAAACAAGCATTTATTGGGAGAAGGTCCCATAGCAGGAGTGGAAGTCAGAGACAATTTGTGGGAGCCAGGGAAGTGACCTTACCATTTCACTGGCCCTGCCATTAAGTTTTTACATTTTTGTGTAGACTTATGACTGTGCACTGATGGTTCCATTTGCCTGTTGATTTCACTGACAACTGACAAGTCTGCAACCTTTCCACTTGCTCACTGGGCCATCAAAAGAGCCCATGGTTTCTGAAATGTCTGCCTGAGCCCTTGATCGTTTTTACTGGGCTGTCTTTTTCTACTGGTTTGCACTTGTTTCCCTACTTTGGCTACAGGCCCTAAGTCTGCTTTATATACCAACAGTTTCATTTCTTACTGTATTGCCTTTCTGGCCAATTTTAAGTGTCTTCTATTGGAGAGAATTCTTAACTTCCAGAAAGTTCAATTTGTGCTGGAGATGTATGTAGCTCAGTGTTTAGAGAGTGCTTGCCTAACATGCATGAGACCCTGGGCTCTATTCTGAGTCAGTTCCATGCTGGATTCACACCTATCAGTCTGGGGTCCTATTACCTCCTCCTTCATCAGGTCAGCTGTCTCAATGTGTTTCTGCAACTGGATCTTGTCCTCTCTCTCTCTGCATCTGGATTCTAGTTAGATGCAGTGTTTACTTATGGGTGTTTGCTTCTGTTTTCTACAGTATAGATGAGGGCTCCATGTAGCACATAAGTTAGTTGTTGATCTCATTTTCAGGGAAGGTCAATAATGGAAACCTTTCCACTGTAGCTCAGATTGTTAGTTGGAGTCAGTCTTGTAGGTCTCTAGATATAACTTTAGGTTCAATTTTCTCTTCAAACCAATAATGAATTGCTCTTTTATGTTCTCTCCTCTCTCTACCATGTTCTACTTTTTGTGCCTGGGTTACCTCATTCATGATTGCTTCTTCAAGTACCATCCACTTGCCAGTGCATTTCAAGATTACATTTTTTCTGTAGATTAGTAGTAGATTGTGTAGTTGTGCCACAATTCTTTATCCATTCTTCAGCTGAGAGGCATCTGGGTAGCTTCTAGGTTCTTGCTATTACAAATAATGCTCCTATAGATATAATTAAACACATTTTTTTGTTGCATGAATGTGGTTAATATGGGTATATGCATATGGGGGGGGATTGCCAGGTCCTGTGGTAAACCAATTCCCATCTTGCTGAGGAACTGCCATACCTATCTTGAAAATGGCTGTACAAGTTTGAACTCCCAAAAGCAGTGGAGGAGTGTTCCCCTTTCTACACATCCTGTCCAACAGTACTCAGGAGCCAAAAGCATGAATCTCAATGAATACCAGGCCAGTCAAAATTACATAATGAGGCCTTTTCTTCAAACACAACAATGGAATGGATAGATGGCTAAATGTTCAAGCATGCTGGTTGTACTTAAAGAGGATATGAGTTACTTCCCACCAACCAGATGATAGTTCACAACCATCTACAATGAGATTGTTGCCCTCGTCTTTTCTACCATGAGATATTCAAGTAGGATACTACATATGATTAATAATTTTTTAATGAAATAAAACGTCCTACTGGATACTTGAAAGCCATCACTGGGCCTCTGCTAGAGTTCCCTCAGCTAAAGACCTCAAGATCTCTGTTAGATCCACTATTCCTCATGGGCACGTTCTGAACCCCTGCATACTGAATTTTTTCAATTATTATTTTTTATTTTACTTGTTGATTCCTATCCCTCACTCCCCACCCTTTCTCGCTCTTACATTCTGTCCCGCTTCTCTTGCACCCTGACCACTACCCCTCCCATTCACCCCCTCTCCCCATATGGGGCTATGACATCCAGTTAGGGTCATGTATTTCTGACAATGAGAGTTCTATTTAGGGTATGGTTAGAGTTAGGGTGAGCATTATGGTTGGTGGTAGCATTAGGGTTGGGTTCCTGAAGCCCAGGAAAGGAGTGAGAGCCCATGCCGAAGATAACAGGAAAGGAAAGTAAACTTCAGATGGGAGAGAGTTTACCCTTAGCCATCTATGTAATTATTTGGGACCTTTGCTGAGCAATCAGTGGGATAAGAGATGTGGGAAGAATCATTTGAGGCACCCATAAATGATGTGACCCATTGCCATGGTCATAACCTCTACCAGAGATGATTAATAAAGGAGCAGGGCCCTGCTGACATCATGCACCTGGGCTTGCCCACGGATCCAGAGCTCTTGGGGTTTGTACTGCAGAAGCAATGGGGGAAATGTGGGTAGGAGCAAGGTGTGTAAACTGATGGACTACCTGTGAGTTCTAGACTGATAGGGAAAGTTTGGAAAAACACAGAGGGCCAGAATCAGGGTTTGGTGAGACAGCAGAACCTGGAGCCCAGAGACAGAAAGGTGAAACAGGAGCCCAGGTCTGAAGAAGGCACATTAGTTTCCCATCCTGTAGTGCTTGTTGCCTCAAGGGATGGAGTCACCTTTGATACATGTGACATTCCTGGCACAGGATGAGAAGCTGTAGCACTAGACAACCTTGACATGCCCTTGGTCAGCACCCAAAGAGGGAGCAGAGGCAAGGAGCAAGTCCCATCCTTTTCTGAATAAGCAGTGCAGCATGCAACATAGGGCTCCATCCCACACAGCTGCCTGCAGTCTATGCATAGAGAGGAATGCTGCATGGCAGGCGTTATCACTGAACTTCCAGGCCAGGACTGACTTGTGGAAATTGTACAAGGATGTTCTGTGTCTTCCCAATCCACACACAGAAGCCACCAGCTACAAGTGGCTAAATGATTGTCATGATAAACAGTCAATTCCAGGGTCTTTCTTGACAAAAAATAGGCTTAGCTGCAAGATTGTGGTGTTGAGGAACACTTCGCAATTGAAATTCCAAATGAAGATGCTATGTACACTAGGTACGTTAGTGAGGCTACCGTGGATGTAATATGAAAATCCTTGAGATGGTAAGGATGTGGGCAACTTCTGAAAAGGTCAGAGTACCTAGTGTGAGACATATGACCCAGGAAATACAGGAGAAGAGCCATTTTTAAATTCTTAATATTTATCTAAAAATACATAATAAACACTATAGCTTCATATACATAGTAGTATCAAAGTTTCAGTTTTACTTTCCAAAATTTTTATTTAATAAATGTGACAGGAGCCTTCAGAATCTAGGAGAGGGTATCAGGTCTCCAGTTAAGAGAATTACAGATAGTTGTGACCCACCATGTGGGTGCTAGGATTTTAGAACTAGATCAAATGATCACCAGCCTATAATTCACATCACCAGAGGAACTAGGATACAAGTTGTATTCTAAGAGATTCATATAAAGTCCCTCACAGAACTGGGAAGGGACAAGTCCCCCATACCTCAGGTAAAGTGGGGGAAGACAGCTAATGGAGAGAGAAGTAGGAGAAAATGTGAGGGAGGAGAGGAAGGCATGTGCGACCAGGAGGATTGAGCCTGGTTAGGAATGGAAAATAGGAAAGAGAGAGAGAGAGAGTCAGAGACAGAGAGAGAGAACATAAAAGAGGGAGCCAATATTGGTTTGATGATAAAGTTGCACACAAAGAAAGGTCGAGGGAACTACAAGACTGCTCCCAACTAACAATTTGAGCTTCCTTGGAAAGGCTATCATAAATGTCCTTCCCGGAGAGTGAGATCAACAACTAACTTCTCCATGGAGTCCTCAACTAATGCCTGTTGAAAACAGGAGCAAACACCCATACATAAACACTGAGCCGAACTACAACCCAGAAGCAGATGGAGAGGACAAGACCATGCGGTAGAAGTACATAGAGACAGCTTACCTGAACAAGGAGGAGCTAAGAGCCACTAGACTGATAGCTGGGAAGCCAACAGGGGACTGACTCGGACCCCCATGAATATGGGTCTCAGCCAGAAGGTCTGAGCAGTCTAAGAGACCTCAGACAGTGGAGCCAGGATGTATCCCTGGTGCACAAAAGGACTTTGCAAACATATCCCCCATGGAGGGATAACTGCCTTATTCTAGAGATAGGAGAGAAGCCCTAGTCCCTACTTCACAGGACCTGTCAGATCTACATGACCCCAACTGGATGGCCTTCCTCTACATATGGTATTGTGTTGGGAGGTTGGGAGGGGAGCGTGTTTAGAGTGCATGGGAGAGGGCAGAGAGGGCAAAAGAGAGGGAAGGAGGGAGGGAGGGCTGGAGGGGAGGGAAGGAGGGAGGGAGGGAACGGGAACTGGGATCGACATGTAAAATAATAAATTAAAAAAAAAAAAAAAAAAAAAAAAAACTTTGACTCCAAAATTTAAGTTGAAGAACAAGTTACTGGGGCAAAGGATTTCTATTTTTGTTTCCACAGAAAATGAAAAGATGTGGATTCCTTACAGACTAATGTGGTTTGATCACACCAGACCGCCTGAAACAGAGTAAAAGCTGATCCTGCATTCCAAACAGCTGGACAAAACAGCCCTACAGACTACAGCTAGGATATCTGAATCTTCTTCGATTCCCCCAAGATAGCGCCCCTTACCAGCAGGAAGTAGTTTGGAAAGAACGACGCCCAAATTCCCAAATATTGTGTATAAATGTTTGTTTTCATTTAATTGGACTTTGTTATATAAAATTAAATAAAAAAAATAAAAAAAATTCTTAATATTTATCTAAAAATACATAATAAAAACTATAGCTTCATATACATAGTAGTATCAATGTTTCAGTTTTACTTTCGATAATTTTTATTTAATAAATGTGCATGCATTTGTTCCTGAGTGACAGGAGCCTTCAGAACCCAGGAGAGGGTATCAGGTCTCCTGTTAAAAGAATTACAGATAGTTGTGACCCAAGTTCATGTTTAGGCTGGTGTGATGATCTGACTACTTTGTTTGCATTTACTTGGACTGGGTGATTCTTTATACTACACACACACACACACACACACACACACACACACACACACACACACCACAGAGACACAAAAGCAGAGGATTTCACTTACTGAGCCTCAAATATTGGGATGGCTTCCCAAGGCAGCTAAGACCAGATGCTGGCCTGGTCCCTGGTGTAAGGACTAAAAGAAGGGCACTGCCACCATTGTACCAACAAATTCCATGGTAAGTGTGTTGGGTATCTTTCTGAGGTATCCAGTTCTTAAATGTCACTATGTGGCTATGAACCCTATAGGAGAACTAATTTGTGATACCCAAAACATAAGTACATAGCTGGAGGCAGCAACAGCTGTTTGATCCAAACTATTCACCACCATGCCCTTAGGTAGACCCTCTATGTGGTCAGATGGGGCTGGAGATAGCTCATTGGGTAAAAGGTCAGGGACAGTGGCACATGACTATTTCTCCCAATACTGAGGAGAGGGACAATATGGAGACAGGAGGATCCCTGCAGTGTATTAACCAGCCAGCCTAGCAGAATCCTTGAGATCCAGGTTCAGTGAAGGGCAGTTTCTAGATAGTAACTCATTCACTGCTGAGTTTAGCTTTGCTAAGGGGTTGACTCCTCAGTAATAGCTTCATGCCCTTGGACTTGAGAAGCAAGAAGTTGGGATTTTTGTTGTTTTTTGGTTTTTTTTTTTTTTTTTTTTTTTTTTTTTTTTTTTTTGAGACAGGATATGTGTGTAATCACTATGTTCAACCAGGGTGATCTCGAAATCACAGATTCTCCTGTCTCTCAAGTGCTAGAATTAAAGACATCCACTTCTATCCTGGTAGGAAAAGACTGTAAAGTAAGGCATGAGGGAAAAAAAAGGTCATGAAGGCAAACTTTTAAAAATATTGATAGATTAGTTTGTTTTTAATTTTTATTTTTGTTTTGTGTGTATATGACTGTGTGTATGTACAAGCACATATAGGTGCCCTCCAAAAAAGAGGAAAAAGCCATCAGATCCCCTACAACACCTGGAGTTACAGGTGGTAGTGAGCTCACCCTGTGGAGGATGTAAGCCAAACTTTAATCTTTCTGCTTACTTGGTTACTTTTTGAGATATGGTCTCCAAAAACAGGCTAGCCTTGAACTTGCTATGTAGCTATGTAGTTGTGGATGACCTAGAATCTCCGTTCTTCCTGCCTCTACCTCCCAAGTCCTGGGAGTATAGGGATACACCACCATACATACCCAGTTTCTGGAGAGCCAGGAATAGAGCCCAGGGTCTCATGCATGTTAGGCAAGCATTCTCTAAACACTGAGCTACATACATCTCCAGCACAAATTGAACTTTCTGGAAGTTAAGAATTATCTCCAATAGAAGACACTTAAAATTGGCCAGAAAGGCAACACAGTAAGAAATGAAACTGTTGGTATATAAAGCAGACATAGGGCCTGTAGCCAAAGTAGGGAAACAAGTGCAAACCAGTAGAAAAAGACAGCCCAGCAAAAAACCTATCAAGGGCTCAGGCAGACATTTCAGAAACCGTGGGCTTTTTGATGGCCCAGTGAGCAAATGGAGAGGTTGCAGACTTGTCAGTTGTCAGGGAAATCAACAGGCAAATGGAACCATCAGTGCACAGTCATAAGTCTACACAAAAATGTAAAAACTTAACGGCAGGGCCAATGAAATGTTAAGTTCACTTGCCTGACTCCCACAAATTGTCTCTGACTTCCACTCATTCTGTGGCACCTGCTCCCAATAAATGCTTGTTTAAAACACACACAGACAGAGGAGAGAGAGAGAGAGAGAGAGAGAGAGAGAGAGAGAGAGAGAGAGAGAGAATAAGAGATTAACATGCTAGAATATGCACACTATTTCTGTTTATATTAACCACAAACTGGAACAACACAAATATCCATCAGCATTAGACTGGAATTATGCCTGGGGGGAAGCTGACAGGGGTGGGTTTGACGGTGGGGGAATCTATAATCTGAATCTTAAGTAGCCAGAGTGCCTTCTGCTGTATTGTGCCTGCTTTCTTTACTGTTTGAAGGTGAAAATTTCTTGGATAGGTAGTTTAAGCTTGTTGGGATAGGGGTGGGGGTAGCAGGGATTTATTTTTGTTTTCTATTGCAGATGAAACAGTCAGAGGTGTTAAAGTCAGAGACCTTAACCAGTGGTGTAGTGGAGACAGAGACCCAAAGTCACTGGTGGTGTCAGGTTCAGCAAAAGCAACAAAATCTTAGGTCTCCTCCTAGCCTAGGGAATAAGACTCTCTAGCTTCCAGGGGCCTCACAGCAGTTGCTCCCAACCTGATTGTGCCATACCACAGGTGAGGAAGAGGCCAAGTAGATGGAGAATCTTAGGGTCAAACTGATGGCCTCACAGGTGCTAGGGCAGTCCTCTGCTGCTGAGCCTCCACATTCAATGTCTCTGTGCAAAAGTCATCTCTCCTGTGTAGAGCCCTGAAACTCTTTCTATCAGGTTCAAGTACTTATCACTTTAAACTGTTCCTGCATGTCCTATTTAGGTGAACTAAGTGGTGTGTACCATTCGAAACTTCCCCAGTAGGTCAAATGAAGGCAAGAACAAGCCATCCCTTAGCATTTAAATGTTGCTACCATATGAATGTCAGCTCGGTCGTGAGAGGGCTTTGTTTTCCTGTTGGACAGTGGTGCTTGACATATAGGTATTGCCATGGATGAATCCAAAAGAGGCTGAGGAAATGTGATCCTTTCCCTGTGCTCTGCAGTCAAAACCCATTGCTGAGGAGGCTGCCTTTCCTGCAGAGGCTTGGCTGGTTGGGGCTCACCTTACTCCCTCTGGCAGGTGTTAATGACATTAGCAATTAAAAGGCAGGCCAGCAGTGGCCAGACCCCAGGACTTGACTGAGAGCTAGCTCAGGAAATTGAGAAGGCATGGCCTCAGTGGGGCAACCAGCTGCAGTTCCTGCTTGCCTTCATCTCCTATGCCTTGGGCTTGGCAAGTGTGGTGTTTCCCCTACCTGTGCCAGATAGTGCAGCAGAGTTGTGTGCCCACTAGCAGGATGTGGGAAGGTCCTGTATGCCAGTGGCAGTGATTCTTGATGTAGGCCGGATATATCACTTGTTCCTAGATATCCCAGGGTGCCCTCTGTTAAAAAGAGACATCCTGTCAATGTAGGAGCCTGGATTTATTTTGACTCTGAACAGCTATCAGTAACCGATAAACAGGGAAGGAGCTTGATCCTGTAGCCTGTGGATGGTCTGTGTTAGGAACTAGCAGGCAGCTGACCCCTGCCCTAAGGATGGGTGGGACTCTCTTGGCCTTGTCAGCTTTACCTGGCAGCTAGAGGACTCATTTACACTGAAAGACCTAAAAAGTAATGTTAATGATGGACTAACCTAGAAACCAATATCTGTTCCTTGGAATTTGCTAGCTTCCTCTCACAAGGCCCTGAGATAAGAACTATTCACACTGCCCCTCCTTTCCTGTGAGACAACAGGTGGTAAATAGGGTCAAGAGATAGCTGTAACTCTGGTTTGCCCAGACTAGATTAATTAGCACACCTGAAGCCCTAAGGTCTGCTGACCCTAATATCGAGACCACCAGGCCTCCAAGGGTCACATACTCAATGGACAGAGGGTTCCACCCCCTCCCTAAGCTTGTGGGTTTGCCTTTAAAAACACCAGGGCCCTGGGGAGGGGGCTTCTCCCTAGCCTGCATCCTGGAGGAGCCTGTTTGTGCAAAGTTTTCCTGTTCATTAAAGCCTCTTTCGTTTTGCAGCAACTGGACTGGATGTTGAGTTCTTGGGGTATTGACTCCTCATTCTGGAAGACTCCTCATTCTGAGGGTCTTACAACACATGTTCAAGCCTCTTTTAAAGCAAGCTCGCCAAGTGCTTCTCTCTCTTTGCTCTCTCTTTGCTCTCTCTCTGCCTCTGCTCTCTCTTGTCTCTCTGCTATCTCTCCTGCTTTCCTTTGGCCACCAGATACCCTCTCTTTCTCTACCCTCGCTCAATAAACTACATGTGGGCACTGAGTCTTGTGTTTGTGTTTCTTAGGCATTAGCTGCAGCAAAAGAACAACATTGGTTCCGAACCCCAGGCAGGCTCTCCTTGTGGGTCACTGGTGGCCTTCTTCTGGCAGGCGGCAGCCAGAGACACTCTTTCAGATACCAGAAGTATGCCTCCATCCACCCCCCCACCCTCATCCGCCCACCCCGTTTGCTGGAAATACTACCCTACACTGACTTCAATTAGGTAAGGTACTCTTTTAAATTTTAACCCATTTCCTTAAGGTCGGGTACATTCCTCACGGGTGGAAGACATACCAACCTTGGCGGTATATCTGCTCTGCTCTAGGACTGCTGAGTCCTTCCAGCCCCTGTTGGCCCTGGCAAAGTACTTGGGCTGAGGAGCTTCCAGTAAAGCTCTGCCATTCTCATTTACGGTGTTGCCACACTCTTGAGCTGACGAGTTCCAAGACTGCTTCGTCACTTTCTGGTCTACCCATGGGGAATAAACCGACCAAGGAAATACCCCTCACCACTCCACTGGGATTCCTGATAGATGCCACTTGTTAAGGCACCCAGGTGGGCTAGGTATCCCCTAGAAAATAATTCAAATTGGCCAGGTAAAGGCTCTCTAGATCCTGATATTTTACTGGATCTTTCAAATTACTGCCAGTAAACAGGTAGATGGAAGGAGTTTTTTCTATCTCTCTGCTAAATAATCTCTTACCCTAAACTTATTTCTGTTCTCTTCCTGCCACGTTAAAACTCTCCTGCCCGCCCCAGCTGCAGCATGTCTCAGAGCAGTAGCCTGGGCTGAGGAAGCATCTACTCAAGACAAAATTTTATCACAAAACTTTATGATTTCTGCTAGTTGTTGGGGATATGTTAATGGCAGCCTCCAGCTTGACCACATGGCCTAGCCTCAACCCACATGGTTCTTCCCTCTGCTACACCAGCCACCTAGGCAGAGGTAGTCTAGCCAGCTTCTGCCACCAACAGAACCTGTAATTCATTTACCTTTTGCTTTTATTCTTTTATTTGCTTTATTCTTTATTCTTTGTCTCTAATTTCTTTTTCACTATGTCATATATAGCTTCACATTCTAGTCTTCTCAGTTTTACCCAGTCCTGTTTAATGTGTCTGTACATTTAATTTAAATTTATGTAAATGTAAGCTAACTTCATACAACTTAAATTCAACTGTACTGTCTCAAATACTTCTAAATTGTCATGCGCATTTTTTAATGGTGGTAAACATTTAAGGTTATACATGTCTATTTCAAGCTAACAAAATATCTATGCCACACAGTCTTTCCTGTAAGCTGTTTATAAAGGTTAAGCCTCTATTATCAAAGGGAGTTTTTCTCCATCTCTTTGTCCTCTACAGGGATAAGTCTAACCTACTAAGTTAAAACCATTTACAGTCAGGCTTCAGGGCTCTGAGTAAAACATCCCTCCACAGCCTCTCAGCTTGGATCCAGTTGCCCAAACAGATTAATTAATTACAGGGATAAAGCCTTACCTAGCCACCTGTGTGCTGAAGGCAAGTAACTAAAGACATATTTTTGTATACTAAGTTATGCTAGATAGTCAGACAGCCCTCAAATGCTCAGAGATCTAGAGAATATGGCATTTAAAATGTTTCCTTAAAAAGCTATTATGACAGAGAGACAGGCCAGCTGCTTGCACCACACATTTCCTCCAAGAAGGCTGATGGACACTGAAAGAAGCTCTACCCACAAAAGTGGCAAAGCTAGCCACTGAGCAATCCTGCCTTTCATCTCAACTGCTGCAAAGGGCTCTAAGGACCATGGACAAGAGGGCAGTGGAATAGACTTTCTCCACGTTGCTTGGGCCAACGGTAGGTAAGTCTTCCAAAAGCTCCTAATCCACAGGTCTCATGCCATCAGCAGAAGGCAGACGTCCTTAAAGCCTCTGACTTCAACAACTGTGGAGGACCTGGGGTGGCTGTCCATGCTGCCAGCTAGTAAGTCTGTGTTACTCTCTAATTATTCAAGTAAAATTGTATCCTTCTCAAGAACTCTGATGCTTTTGACGATTGGTAGCTTTGTCAGCTTAAAGCAGCAACAAAGGCTTCAATTGTTTCAAAACAGATTTCAAAATTGGGTATTTTAAGGTTGCTACTGTTTATAGTCTTAACATTAATCAATAAAGTTTTAACAGTGTTAAACACCATACTATGCCACTATATGATCACATCTGTAACTATGACCTTACAATTAAGGTGCTTTTCATTGTGCTAAAAATCTGCCAGCTGCATGTTTTAATTCTTTCAGCCAAGTCATTTCTAACATGAGTATGCTGCTAATATGTCTTAATATTTATGTTTTCACAAACTCAAAGGATTCTTTTAAGTTCCAGGGAGCAGAATTAGATCCATTTACAGGTTAGATTCACTCCAATAAATCACCTTTTTCCTGGCCTTGGGACTTCCTGGTCACCCTTGGGAGACCCTCCCCCACCTCACACTTCTCCCATTAAATACTAAGACCTAAGAGAAAATCCTAACCTTGTCCTCTCTTCTGCTAACCTCTTGCCAGGTCTCAAAGAGATGCCAGAGCCCCATACTGTCAGAACTGTGATGAAACAACCAGCTACCAGGAGTTGGCCGCACCCCAGCCTTCTCGGATATCCCAAAGACTATCTACACCCCCATTTCAGCAGGAAGCAGTCTCCAGAACTCAATGTCCTTAACCCTAACCCGCCACGCCCAACCCCCACCTTTTTTAATAACAATAATATGTGGAAATGTTATGAACTAGCAGCCAGCTGACCCCGGACCCAAGGATGGGCAGGATGCTCATGGCCTTGCCATCTCTACATCAGCTTTACCTGGCAACAAGAAGGACTCAGTTAGGCATGCACAAGCCTCTTTTAAAGCAAGCACACCAAGTGCCTATCATTCTTTGTTCTGTCTCTGCCTCTGCTCTCTCTACTCTCTCTCTGCTCTCTCTCTGCCTCTCTCTGCCTCTCTCTGCCTCTCTCTGCCTCTCTATGCACACTCTGCACTCTCTCTGCTCTCTCTCTCTGCCTCTGTCTGCTCTATATGCTTTGTCTCTGGTCTCTCTGCTCTCTATCTCTCCTTCTTTCAGTTGGCCTCCAGCTACCCCTCTTTCTCTCCAATCACTCAAAAAACACCACATGGGCGCTAAGTCTCCTGTGTGTGTTTCTTAGGCATTAGCTGCAGCAAAAGAACAACAGTCTGGCTGACAAGTTAACTTTGGGGCAGAAAGTAACTACAACAGCCCCCCATGCACTAAAGCAGGAGAGCATTGTGCAGCAGCCCACAGACCGATGGATGTCCAATGTACACATGAATCACTGATGCACTACCTGCCAATCTTCTGCCTGAGAAGACTGATGAATTAGTAATTTGTGACTGTCATCAACTGCTGATTAAAGAGACTGGAGTTTGCAAAGATTTTACAGACTTCACTCTGGCAGGGGAAGCACTAAAAGGACTGGGAAAGTGATGTGAATAAAACCTGCACTGTTTGAACCAGCAGCCTCCCAGAAGGAACCTCAGCATGAGAAGCTGATCTCATGGCCTTAACACAGGTCTTGCAGCTGGCCAAAGAAAAGAAAAAATATGGAAACTTGTACACGGGCAGCAGTTATGCTTTTATAACTGTCCATGTGCACGGGGCTATCTGTAAACAAAGGGAACTGGCTAAGATTTACTGTGAGCAAGTGAGAAAGCCAGAGATGAGCAGACAACTGCATTCCTCCACATTTTCTTCCCACTGTCCTGCTTGAGTCGCTGCTGTAATTCTCATTAGGGACAGTGACCTGGAGCATAAGCTAAGTAAGCCCCTTTCTGGCCTGCATTGTGTGTGGTCAGTGATTTAGCACAGCAACAGATGCTCACCAGAACGGTAAGATATGATTTTATTCTTTTCAAATGTGGTGAAGTAAATGTATGTTTTATTGTTTATTTTCATCTCATTTCTTCTTTTTCCAAGATAGTCTCTTAGCAATACCTTTGTGGCCTTGAACTTGTGACTCCTGTCTCAAGCTTCTGAGTACCAAGCAAGGCATGTACCATCCCACTGGTTTGTACTTTTCACTAATTAAATATGAGATGGTTACATTTAAGTTTCTTTATGTATACTTATTTGTTTTGAGGTAGGGTCTTGCTTTGTAGCCAAGTCCAGGTTGGAGGTAGTAGCAGTCAAGTGTCCATATTTCCAAGTGCTGCAGGTATAAACTTGCACTATACATAGCTACTTAAATGCATGGGGCTTTTTTGTAAAAGTAAAATTTATATATGTTTAGGCTTAAATTTTGTAATGTTCAAAACAAGCTGTTGGGTATGTAAGACAGAGGAATATGTTGTCAGTTTAGCAATGCAAATGGAAAGCATTCTAGTTGGAGGAGGGATATATGTGACAAATGTGGAAGGCAGTTACCCAATTCACACTGCTTAAATTTTTTTTTTTTTTGCTTTACAGAGCATAATAATATTTTAATTTTAGAGAAATGGGAGACATTGGTGTTTGTTTGAAAGAGGGCGAAAGGAAACATTGAATAAATTGATTAATTTGGAAACTACTTCCCTCAAAGCAATGGAAACCTCAATTCAATCCTCACAATTCTTGAAAATTAATCCAGATTGCTGGGTTGTGGTTTATGACTCAAACACCAGTACTTTGGAGGCAGAGGGAGATAGATCTACAAAGGTCAGCCTGTTGTACAGAGTAAGTTTCAAGACAGCCAGGGCATCATATAGGAACCTTGTCTCGAGTGAAAAAACATAATGGTTGCATATACTTCTAACTTCAACATTGAGAGGCAGAGATAGGTAGAATGAGAAACTTCACATCCAAAATACATAAAAATAAGACAGCAGCTGAACATATGTTGAGCAGTTGCAAGCATTTTCTGCTCTTGCATAGGAGCAGGTTTCAGTTTCCAGCCCATGTGGTGGACTACAACTGTCCTGAACTGCTATTCCAGGGAAACCAGCACTGACTTGTGACTTCAGTGGTCACCAGATTCACAAGCAACGCACTTAAATACATGAAGGAAAGAATCTCATAGTCTTGTAAGTTAGGATTTATATCAAAAAACCAGGTAAACAGTATCACCCCAAACTTCAATTCTGTCCTCAATTCCTTCTTCATATATATGTCTGAGCTACCATCCACCACCAGAGAATAAAAGGGTATATAAGATCCGAGTATATGTAGTGATACAAATAGTTGTTACCAGACAAACTTAAAACTTTGTGGCTCCTTTAATGTTCAAAACTTTGTACCACTCAGCCATCTAGGATGATTCTGAAAATATGGGATACCAGGGAGAGCTGAGTGATAATGTTGAGGTATCTCATGTTCCAATTACTATTAAAGTAGAAGCATACCACCCATGTCTGTAGATGGAATAACACTAGCAGTCAGACTGCCTTTCAAAGGTAAGGATAATTGATCCTTCAAGAAGACCATGACATTAGAGCATTTTCCTTAAGTTAATATAAATGATGTAGATGTGCTACATAAAAAATACCTTTTTTTTTTTTCTTTAAACACTCAATTTCCCTCATGTGGATGTAGGCACAAGAGAACCTTTGGAGTATGCTAATCACATCTTTTTTCCCTGAATATAAGTCAATTTTTAAACAATGATTAGTGAAACTATATTTTACAATATATACATAATACTCACTCTACTGCCTTCTTAATATACTAGGAATGGGGCAGGATCTACTATATTCATAGTAATGGGCAAAGAAGTGATCATGGGAATATTAGAGTAAGTACTGTGTAATTTGAGTTCTGTATTGAAAGTGAAAAACTGGCTGAGTTTATACTTGCAATACAGATTGTGCTGAGTACATATTGCTTTTGTCCCATTTGTGGGGATGGAATTTCATTAAGATTGTTGTTAACTTGGAGCAGGGCAATAATTCAGTGGTGTTTTACTACAGTATAAATTGGAGCAGTCTCTATTTACAACCAAAGATATTACACACAGTGTATACTTCAGGGATATTTTACTACAGTAGGAATTGTAAAAGGAAGTTGAGCATGTTGACTGATACCTGTAAACTTAACCAGAAAATGAGGTTGGAGTATCAGGACCCTGAGGTATTTCTTTGCCACATAGCAGAAGTCAAGCACGAAACAAAGTCATAATTGTTCTTTCTTGCTAGAAGTATTAGGTGATCCTTTTTTTCATTATTTTCTGTTTTGCATAATCTACATTTTTGGCAGTTTATCTCTGTGTAATAGCCCTGCCCATCTTAGCCCATAGTTTGTATTCAAGGGTGGTCTCCAACTCACAGATAACCACTTCCCTTCTGTCTCCCAAGTGCTACATTTAAAAAATTGTGCCACCACCCTAGGCTTAAACTGCCTTCTATGTCAATTTAACCATTTGGCATTGCTATTATTTTGTAGTTCCATTACCATCCATGCACCTTACTATAATCATAAAAAAAGAAAGAGACAAGACTCCATTAACTAGAAAAGAATTGGACACTCAAGTAGAATATCTCAAAAAATGGAAAAAAGAGAGAATTCATAAACATAAACTACTCTTATAATAATATGAGGAACTCTGTAAACTTCTTCATAGGCCTATGTATGATGTGCATATCACCTCTGACCCAACCGTAGAGAAGCTGAACCTGTTCCAACAACATGTGGCAACATTGAGGCAAACAAAGGTATGCTGCTGCATTCAATTCCCCATAAAAGTTTATTGGAATTTATGTATCTCATAATAATTTTGATTGTTTTAAGAGATTAGGAATGAAGAGTTTGTCAATATTAATAAACAAATCATATTGTGTATGAAAAAATTGGAACTAACTTCTGATTCAAGTTTTGAAAAAGATGTAGTGTGTCAATTTCAAAGTGTATTTTCTGAGTCATTGCAGAGTATTGTGGCACTACATATGTTGCTTTTGCAGGTAATATGTGTTCAGACTATGCAGTGTCAACTCACTTGTATTTATCAATTTGAAAAACCTGACAACTTTTGCCTTAATTCTAAATAAGGAGCCAGTTTTTATTAAGGGATGCTGAGGTAGGCATCACTTCATTTTTTGACCAGCCTTGTACACAGAGTGCGATTGGGGACAGGCAGGGCTACACAGGGAAACCCTTTCTAGAGTAAACAAACAGAAAGTGCACAATACAGGGACAGAATATGTGAAGACACCCAACCATAATACAATATGGAATATATCTGTTTACTGTGTGTATGTGTGTGTGTGTGTGGGTGTGTGTGTGTGTGTGTGTGTGTGTGTGTGTGTTTATGTTATGGGGAGAGAGAGACAGAAGCACAGATAGACAGTGACAGAGCAACAGAGAGATCACATGTCAAAGTCAATTCAATTCCAATTGTCCCTCTTATTTATCAGGTTCACATTTATGAAGGTAGACTTTTCTGCCACTGAGCCTTACAGATCTCTCTCACCTTTCCAGTGCTAATATGTAGTTGTACTTTCTTGTCAGATTTTCTTGGAACAATCCATCCCCAAATAATGACACAGACATTTCTAAATTATGAATGATTGGCCTTTAACTTAACCTTGTTCCCAACAATTTCCTATACCTTAACAAATGTCTATTAGCCTATTGTCTATTATTCTGTATTCGCAGCTCCTTCCTTGTCTTCCTGGCATGGGTCCAGGCCTAGATTCATTCCCCTGAGTTTTTCTCTCAGCCCAGCAATCCTGCCAAACCATTCCTTTTCAGCAATTGGCCGTTTAACTTTTTATTAAACCAATTAAGGGCCTTAGGCAGGCAAGGTAAAAAGCACCCTATTTTCACATAATGATCAAATGTCCCACAGGTTTAACTTTTAATCATCCCCTTCTAGATTTAGCATTTTGCTTGATCTCAGGTCCTTCGTGTTTGTACTTTATTGACTGAGATACCTACTCAGGCCCTATTTTGCTTTGTTGGTAATAGAGGCTGAACTTACATCTCTTAGTATCAGGAATTCTAGACACTAGCCAATAACCCCTAATTATAGCCCATAATTTACTACTTTTTAATTTAGAAAGAAAATCGACCTCAATTTTGTGTGAATAAGAAATGTAATAAAAATTAATTATTGTCTCAGAATGCATAGCACTAGCCATTTTAACTAAACTAATGCTTATTTATGTTAACAATATAAAATTTTATTCCTGAGATGATCATGGTGTTTCATGCCTTTGAACCCAGGACTCAGGAGCCAAAAGCATGAATCTCAATGAATTCCAGGCCAGTCACAGATACATAATGAGGCCCTTTCTTAAAAACACAACAATGGAACATGCAGAAGACTGAAAATTAAAGCACACTGACTGTACTTACAGAGGATATGAGTTAACTCCCACCAACCAGATGGTAGCTCACGACCATCTACAATCAGATCTGTTGCCCTCTTCTTTTCTACCAGCAGACATTCAAGGAGGGTACTACATATGACAAAATAACTTTTAAAAATGAAATAAAATGTCCTACTGGTTACTTGAAACCCATCACTGTGCCTCTGCTAGAGTTCCCTCAGCTAAAGACCACCAAATAATTGTTAGATCCCCATATCCTCTTGGGAACATCCTGAGTCCATGCATGCCGGATATTTTTTAAAATTAGTTCATGATTTTTTACATGTAGATCCTTGTTCCCTATATCTCCCTCATTCCTTCCCTTCCTCTTATCATCTGTTGCCCCCTCACATTCTCCCTGACCACCCTGCCACCCTATTCACCCACAATCAACACATAGGGCTAGGCCATCCAAGTGGGGTCATGTATTTCTGACAGCGCATTTGAAGTGTTGATTAGAATGTCTCTTCTATGTCTAGGTTTAGGGGGTATCCCTGGATTGGGGGAATGTGTCCTCAAGGTCCTTTTGTGCACCAGGAATACATCCAGGTCCCACTGTCTGAACTCCATTAGACAGCTCACACCTTCTAGCTGATACCCATCTCAGGGGTCTGAGTCAGTTCCATGCTGGATTCACAGCTATCAGTCTGGGATCCTATTAGCTCCTCCTTCATCAGATCAGCTGTCTCAATGTGTTTCTGCAACTCGATCTTGTCCTCTCTCTCTCTGCATCTGGATTCGAGTTAGACGCAGTGTTTACTTCTGGGTCTTTGCTTCTGTTTTCTACAGAGACTAGATGAGGGCTCCATGTAGCGCTCGAGTTAGTTGCTGATGTAATTTTCAGGGAAGGTCAATAATGGAAGCCTTTCCACTGTTGCTCAGATTGTTAGTTGGAGTCAGACTTCTAGGTCTCTAGATATAACTTTAGGTTCAATTTTCTCTTCAAACCAATAATGACTTGCTCTTTTATGTTCTCTCCCTCTCTACCATATTCTACTTTTTGTGCCTGGGTTACCTCATTCATGATTATTTCTTCAAGTGCCATCCACTTCCCTGTGCATTTCAAGATTCCATTTTTTCTGTCTATTAGTAGTCCATTGTGTAGATGTGCCACAAGTTCTTTATCCATTCTTCAGTTGAGAGGCATCTGGGTAGCTTCTAGTTTCTTGCTATTACAAATAATGCTGCTATAGATATAATTAAACACTTTCCTTTGTTGCATGAATGTGGATAATTTGGGTATATGGCTATGAGTGGGATTGCCAGGTCCTGTGGTTAACCAATTCCCATCTTGCTGAGGAACTGCCATAGCTATCTTGAAAATGGCTGTACAAGTTTGAACTCCCAAAAGCAGTGGAGGAGAATTCCCCTTTCTACAGATCCTGTCCAGCAGTACTCAGGAGCCAAATGCATGAATCTCAATGAATTCCAGGCCAGTCAAAATTACATAATGAGGCCTTTTCTTCAAACACAACAATGGAATGGATAGATGGCTAAAAGTTCAAGCACGCTGATTGTACTTACAGAGGATATGAGTTACTTCCCACCAACCAGATGGTAGTTCACAACCATCTACAATGAGATTGTTGCCCTCTTATTTTCTACCAAGAGATATTCAAGTAGGATATTACATATTATAAATAATTTTTAAATGAAACAAAACATCCAACTGGATACTTGAAACCCATCACTGGGCCTCTGCTAGAGTTCCCTCAGCTAAAGACCTCAAGATCTCTGTTAGATCCACTAATCCTCTTGTGCACATTCTGAGTCCCTACATACTGAATTTTTTTAAATTATTATTGTTTATTTTACATGTTGATTCCTATCCCTCACTCGATACCCTCCCTCCCTCTTACATTCTCTCCCCCTTTACATTCACCCTGACCACCTCCCCTTCCATTCACCCCCTCTCCAATATGGAGCTATGCCATCCATGTAGGGTCATGTATTTCTGAAATTGAGAGTTCAGTTTAAGGTATGTTTAGAGTTAGGGTGAGCATTATGGTTGGTGGTAGCGTTAGTGTTGGGTTCCTGAAGCCCAGGAAAGGAGTGAGAGCCCATGGCGAAAATAACAGGAAAGGAAAGTAACGTTCAGATAGAAGAGAGTTTCCCCTTAGTAGTCTATGTAATTATTTGGGACCTTTGCTAAGCAATCAGTGGGATAAGAGATGTGGGAAGAAACATTTGAGGCACCCGTAGATAATGTGACCCAGAGCCATAGGTCAACACCTCTACCAGAGATGATTAATAAAGGAGTAGAGCCATGCTGATATCATGCACCTGGGCTTGCCCAAGGATCCAGAGCTCTTGGGGATTGTACTGCAGAAGCAATGGAGGAAATGTGGGTCGGAGCAAGATGTGTAAACTGATGGATTACCTGTGAGGTCTAGACAGAGAGGGAAACTTTGGAAAAACACGGAGGGCCAGAATCAGGGTTTGGTGTGATAGCAGAACCTGGAGCCCAGAGACAGAAACTTGAAACAGGAGCCCATGTCTGAAGAAGGCGCATGGGTTTCCCATCCTGTAGTGATTGTTGCCTCAAGGGATGGAGTCGCCTTTGATACATATGAACTTCCTGGAAGAGGATGAGGAGCTGTAGCTCTGGAGAACCCTGACATGCCCTTGGTCAGCACCCAAAGAGGAAGCAGAGGCAAGGAGCAAGTCCTATCCTTTTCTGAGGAAGCAGTGCAGCATGCAAAGTAGGGCTCCATCCCACACAGCTGCCTGCAGTCTAAGCATAGAGAGGAATGCTGCATGCCAGGCATTATCACTGAAATTCCAGGCCAAGACTGCCTTGTGGAAATTGTACAAGTATGTTCTGTATCTTCCCAGTCCACACACAGAAGCCACCAGCTACAAGTGGCTAAATGATTGTCATGATAAACAGTCAATTCCAGGCTCATTCTTGACAAAAAATAGGCTTAGCTACAAGTTTGTGGTGTTGAGGAACACTTGGCAAGTGAAATTCCACATGAAGATGCTATGTACACTAGGTACTTTAGTGAGGCTACCCTGGACGTAATATCAAAATCCTGGAGATTTTAAGGATGTGGGCAGCTTCTGAAAAGGTCAGAGTACCTAGTGTGAGACATATGACCCAGGAAATACAGGAGAAGAGCCATTTTTAAATTCTTAATATTTATCTAAAAATACATAATAAAAACTATAGCTTCATATACATAATAGTATCAAAGTTTCAGTTTTACTTTCCAAAATTTTTATTTAGTAAATGTGCATGCATTTGTTCCTGAGTGAAAGGAGCCTTCAGGACCCAGAAGAGGGTATCAGGTCTCCTGTTAAAAGAATTACAGATAGGTGTGAACCACCATGTGGATGCTAGGAATTGAACCAGGCTTCCTCTAAGGGCATTAACCACTGAGCCAGCCCTTGGTGCCCCAAGCCCTGCAGAGCTGCATTTGTTCTGAAAAGTGAATCCTATGTGTTCCTTTGGGACTGTGGCTGATATGTCTTATTCAACCTTAGAGGTAGGTTTCTCACCTGAAGCAAAATGCTGTGAATTTTTAGACTTCAGAGCTAAAACTCTGTTTCTAAAACCCAGGTATGCAAGGCTCAAATTCCTCAGGGCTTAATTTAAAAAAAAACAAAATTCTTCAAAGCTTTCCAAACATACTAATAAGTTTGGACTTCATCCTGTGGGGAACTAGAAGCTCTAGAAGGTAGTTAGGTAGCAATGGAAATCACCAAGTTTAGCAAATGATTGAAAGCTGCATGGCCTTCATATTAATAAGGTGAGAATATAGAATCTCGGGATGCCCTTATTGGCCCACACCCATGCAGTCATGGCCCCCTCTTCTCTTCTTTAGGAAAGTGCATAAATGAACTTCAGTGTTGTGATTGTCATAGATGCTATGAAAGTAAAGTCTGAAGAAAGGGTTCTGCCACAAGCCAGAGTAGGCTCCTCTGAGCACTAAAGCTTGTCTGAAACCTTAAAACCACCCGAAAGAGAAACAAACACCTCAAAGAGCTGAATTCGCTCTACTGTCCAGTCCTCTACAGAGATCTAAGTAACTAGTTAGGGCATATGGAGGGCTTTTGAGAATTTGTTTCATTAAATACAGTCCATGTTGAGGACTAAGTTATTGTATAAATTATCTAAAGCAGAAGTACATGTTAAAAATCATTTCCAGTTATTTGCTACTCTTTAGTATCAGCTAAGGTCTTCTGGCCACACATGTCACTGTACATGCATGGTGAGAATGCAACATGTGGTTTGCACTAAATGTCTTCTCCCCAACCCTACCCAGTGATATGTTGAGAGCTCACAATAGCCAAAATTGGAGTTATTTCCTCTGAAATTAACAAGAAGTTGAGAGATTCTTCTGCAAAAAGGGAATATACATCTGTCAGTCTAACATTAATGTTCACACACTGCATCATTCTCTCTGTGCAGAGGTCCACCACGACCACATTCTTTGTAAATGTAGTAGTCCATCACTCAATGAATCAGCTGACAAAAAAGTTACCAAGTTCATGTTTAGGGTGGTGTGATGATCTGACTATTTTTTTGCATTTACTTGAATGGGGTGATTCTTTATACTACACACACACATACACACACACACACACACACACAAATACACACACACACACACACACACACATCACAGACACACAAAGGCAGAGAATATCACTTACTGAGCCTCAAATATTGGGATGGTTTCCCAAGGCAGCTAAGACAAGATGCTGGTCTGGTCCCTGGTGTAAGGACAAAAAGAAGGGCACTGCCACGATTGTACCAACAAATCCCATGGTATCTGTCCTGGGTGTCTTTCTGAGGTGTCCAGTTCCTAAATGTCACTATGTGGCTAAGAACCCTACAGGAGAACTAATTTGTGATACCCAAAACATAAGTACATAGCTGGAGGCAGCAACAGCTGTTTGATCCAAACTATTCACCATCATGCCCTTAGGTAGACCCTCTACCTGGACAGCTGTGGCTGGAGATGGCTCATTGGGTAAAAGGTCAGGGACAGTGGCACATGACTTTTTCTCCAAATACTGAGGAGAGGGACAATATGGAGACAGGAGTCTCCTGCAGTGCATTAACCAGACAGCCTAGCAGAATCCTTGAGATCCAGGTTCAGTGAAGGGTACTTTCTAGGCAGTAACTCAATCACTGCTGAGATTAGCTTTGCTATGGGTTTGACTCCTCAGAAATAGCTTCATGACCTTGGACTTGAGAAGCAAGATGTTGGGACTTTTGTTGTTGTTTGGGTTTTTTTGGTTTTGTTTTTGTTTTTTTGAGACAGGATTTATGTGTAATCACTATGTTCAACCAGGCTGATCTCAAAATCACAGATTCTCTGGTCTCTCAAGTGCTAGAATTAAAGACATCTACTACTATCCTGGTAGGAAAAGGCTGTGTAAAGTAAGACATGAGGGAAAAAAAAGGTCATGAAGGCAACCTTTTTAAAATATTGATAGATTAGTTTGCTTTTAATATTTATTTTTCTTTTGTATGTATATGACTGTGTGTTTGTACAAGCACATATAGGTTCCCTCCAAAAAAAAAAAAAAAAAAGCCATCAGAACACCTACAACACCTGGAGTTACATGTGGTAGTAAGCTCACCCTGTGGAGTCTGGAAACCAATCTCTCATCTTTCTGCTTACTTGGTTACTTTTTGAGATAGGGTCTCCAAAAACAGGCTAGCCTTGAACTTGCTATGTAGCTGTGTAGCTGAGGATGACCTTGAACCTCCGATCTTCCTGCCTCTACCTCCCAAATACTGGGATGATAGGTAAACACCACCATACATACCCAGTTTCTGGAGAGCCAGGAATAGAGCCCAGGGTCTAATGCATGTTAGGCAAGCACTCTCTAAACACTGAGCTACATATATCTCCATCACAAATTGAACTTTCTGGAAGTTAAGAATTCTCTCCAATAGAAGACACTTAAAATTGTCCAGAAAGGCAACACAGTAAGGAATGAAACTGTTGGTATATAAAGCAGACATAGGGCCTGTAGCCAAAGTAGGAAACAAGTGCAAACCAGTAGAAAAAGACAGCCCAGTAAAAACCGATCAAGGGCTCAGGCAGACATTTCAGAAACCGCGGGCTCTTTTGAGCAAGTGGAAAGCTTGCAGACTTGTCAGTTGTCAGTGAAATCAACAGGCAAATGGAACCATCAGTGCACAGTCATAAGTCTACACAAAAATGTAAAAACTTAATGGAGGGCCAGTGAAAAAGTAAGGTCACTTGCCTGGCTCCTTCAATTTGTCTCTGACTTCCACTCCTGCTATGGGACCTGCTCCCAATAAATGCTTGTTTGAAACACATACACAGAGAGACAGAGGGGTGGGGGAGGAGAATAAGAGAGAAAGAGGAACATGCTAGAAGGTGCACACTAGTTCTGTTCATAGTAGTCACAAACTGGAACAACACAAATATCCATCAGCATTAGAGTGGAATTAGGCATGGGTGAGGAAGAGGCCAAGGAGATGGAGAAGCTTAGGGTCAAACTGAGGGCCTCACAGGTGCTAGGGCAGTGCTCTGCTGCTGAGCCTCCAAACTCAACCTCTCTGTGCAAAAGTCATCTCACCTCTGTAGAGCCCTCAGTCCCTGTCTATCAGGTTCAAGTACTTATCCCTTTAAATTCTTCCCTCATCTCCTATTTAGGTGAACTAGGTGGTGTGTACCAATCGAAAGTGCCCCAGTAGATCAAAAGAAGGCAAGAACAAGGCATCCCTTAGCACTTAAATGTTCCTGTCATCTGAATGTCAGCTCTAGCGTGAGAGAGCTGTGTTTTCCTGTTGCACAGTGGTGCTTGATATATAAGTATTGCCATGGATGAATCCAAAAAGAGGCTGAGGAAATGTGATTCATTCCCTTTGCCAAAGAGGGCTGCCTACCTGCAGAGGCTCAGCAGGGTGGGTCTCCCCTTAAGGCCTCTGGCAGGTGTTAATGAGATTAGCAATTAAAAGGCAGGCCAGCAGTGGCCAGACACCAGGATCTGAGTGAGAGTCAGCTCAAGAAATGGAGAAGGCATGGCCTCAGTGAGGCAACCAGCTGTAGTTCCTGTTTGCCTTTATCCCCTATGCCATGGGCTTGGATAGGGTGGTGTTTCCCATACCTGCGCCAGATAGGACAGTGGAGTTGAGTGCCCACTAGCAGGATACGGGAGTTGCCTGGATACAGGTGGCAGTGATCCTTGATGCAGGTGGGATATATCATTTGTTCCTAGATATCCCAGGATGCCCTTACCTTCTGTTAAAAAGAGACATCCTGTCAAATGTAGGAGCCTGGATTTGTTTTGACTCTGAACAGCCATCAGTAACCAATAAACAGGGAAGGAGCTTGATCCTGTAGGCAGTGGATGTTCTGGCTGTCTAAAAGCTATGGCTGCCATGGCTGTACTGATCAAAGACTCTGACATGTTAACTTAGGGGCAGAAAATAACTACAATAGCCCCCCATGCACTGGTGAGCAGGAGATCATTGTCAGGCAGCCCAAAGAACAATGGATGTCCAATGCCCACATGAATAACTGATGCACTAACTGCCACTCTTCTGCCTGAGAAGACTGAAGAACAAGTAATTTGGGACTGTCATCTCCTGCTGATTAAAGAGACAGGAGTTTGCAAAGACCTTACAGTCTTCCCTCTGGCCATGGAAACACTAACTTGGTTCACTGATGGGAACCTTGTGAAAGGTAAAGAAAGGACTGGGACAAGGATGTGAATGAAACCTGCAGAGTTTGAGCCAGCAGCCTGCCAGAAGGAAACTCAGCATGAGAAGTTGAGCTCTTGGCCTTAACACAGGCCTTGCAGCTGGCCAAAGACAAGAAAAAAATCTGTAAACCTGTACATGGGCAGCAGTTATGCTGTTATAACTGTCCATGTGCAAGGGGCTATCTGTAAACAAAGGGGACTGGCTAAGCTTTACTGTGAGCAAGTGAGAGAGCCAGAGATGAGCTGACACCTGCATTCCTCCACATTTTCTTCCCACTGTCCTGCTTGAGTAGCTACTGTAATTCTCATTAGGGACAGTGACCTGGAGCATAAGCTAAGTAAGCCCCTTTCTGGACTGCATTGTGTGTGGTCAGTGTTTTAGCACAGCAACAGATGCTCACCAGAACGGTAAGATATGATTTTCTTCTTTTCAACTCTGGTGAAGTAAATGTATGTTTTATTGTTTATTTTCATCTCATTTGTTCTTTTGCCAAGATAGGCACTTAGCAATACAGTCCTTTCTGTCCTTGAATTTGTGACTCCTGTCTCAAGCTTCTGAGTACTGAGCAAGGCATGTACCATCCCACTGGTTTGTATTTTTCACTAATTAAATATGAGATGGTTACATTTAATTCTCTTTATGTATACTTATTGGTTTTGAGGCAGGGTCTTGCTTTGTAGCAAAGCCCGGATGAAGGTATTAGCAGTCATCTGTCCATATTTCCAAGTGCTACAATTATAAACTTGCATAGAGAAATGGGAGGCATTGGTGTTTGTTTGAAAGGCGGGGTAAGGAAACATTGAATAAATTGATTAATTTGAAAATTGCTTCAATTATAAACATGCACTACACAAAGCTACCTAAATGCATGCGGCTTTTTTGTAAAAGTAAAAAATTATATATGTTTAGGCTTATATTTTATCATGTTCAAAAAACAAGCTTGTAGGTATCTAAGACAGAGGAATATGTTGTCAGTTTAGAATTGCAAATGGAAAGCATTCTAGTTGGAGGAGGGATATATATGACAAATGTGGAAGGCAGTTACCCTATTCACCCTGCTTAAATTTTTTTTCTTTGGTTTTACAGAGTATAATAATATTTTAACTTTAGAGAAATGGGAGACATTGGTGTTTGTTTGAACGAGGGTTAAGGAAACATTGAATAAATTGATTAATTTGAAAACTGCTTCCCTCAAAGCCATGAAAACCTCAATTCACTCCACACAATTCTTGAAAATTAATCCAGATTGCTGGGTTGTGGATTATGCCTTTAACACCAGTACTTTGGAGGCAGAGTCAGAGGCAGAAAGATCTTCAAAGGCCAGCCTGTTCTACAGAGTAAGTTTCAAGACAGCCAGGGCATCATATAGGAACCTTGTCTCGAGTGAAAAAACATAATGGTTGCATATACTTCTAACTTCAACATTGAGAGGCAGAGATAGGTGGAATGAGAAACTCCATCTCCAAAATACATAAAAATAAGACAGCAGCTTAAGATACAATGTGCAATTGCATGCCTTTTCTTCTCTTGAATAAAAGCAGGTTTCAGTGTCTAGCCCATGTGGTGGACTACAACTGTCCTGAACTGCTATTCCAGGGAAACCAGCACTGACTTGTGACTTCAGTGGTCACCAGATTCACAAGCAACACACTTAAATACATGAAGGAAAGAATCTCATAATCTTGTAAGTTAGGCTTTATATCAAAAAACCAAGTAGACAATATCACCCCAAACTTGATTTCTGTCCTCCATTCCTTCTTCATATATATGTCTGATCTACCATCCACCACCAGAGAATAAATGGGTACATAAGAGCCGAGTATATGTAGTGATACAAATAGTTGTTACCAGACAAACTTAAAACTTTGTGGCTCCTTTAATGATCAAACCTGTGTACCACTCAGCCATCCAGGATGATTCTGAAAATATGGGACACTAGGGAGAGCTGAATGATAATGTTGAGGTATCTCATGTTCCAATTACTATTAAAGTAGAATCATACCACCCATGTGTATAGATGCAATAATACCAATAGTCAGACTGCCTTTCAAAGGTAAGGATAATTGATCCTTCAAGAAGACCATGACATTAGACCATTTTCCTTAAGTTAATATGATTGATGTAGATGTGCTACATGAAAAATCCTTTTTTTTTTTTTAAACACTCAAGTTCACTCATGTGAATTTAGGCACATGAGAACCTTTGGAGTATACTAATCACATCTGTTTTCTCTGAATATAAGGCAGTTTTTAAACAATGATTAGTGAAACTATATTTTTACAATATATAAATAATATTCACTCTACTTCATTCTTTATCCACCAGGAATGGGGCAGGATCTACTGTATTCATAGTAATGGGCAAAGAGGTGATCATGGGAATATTAGTGTAAGTATTGTGTAATTTGAGTACTGTATTGACAGTGAAAAACTGGCTGTGTTTATACTTGCAATACAGATTGTGCTGAGTATATATTGCTTTTGTCCCATTTGTGGGGATGGAATTTCATTAAGATTGTTGGTAACTTGGAGCAGGGCAATAATTCAGGTGTGTTTTACTACAGTATAAATTGGAGCAATCTGTATTTACTACCAAAGATATTACACGCAGGGCAAAAATTCAGGGATATTTTACTACAGTAGGAATTGTAAAAGGGAGTTGAGCATGTTGACTGATACCTGTAATCTTAACCTGAAAAGGAGGTTGGAGTATCAGGACTCTAGTTATTTTTTTACCACATAGGAGAAGTCAAGCACGAAACAAAGTCATAATTGTTCTTTCTTGCTAGAAGTATTAGGTGATCCTTTTTTCATTTTTTTCTGTTTGGCATAACCTACATTTTTGGCAGTTTATCTCTGTGTAATAGCCCTGCCCATCTTAGCCCATAGTTTGTATTCAAGGGTGGTCTCCAACTCACAGATAACCACTGCACTTCTGTCTCCCAAGAGCTACAATTAAAAAATTGTGAAACCACCCGAGGCTTAAACTGCCTTGTATGTCAATTTACACATTTGGCATTCCTTTATTTTGTAGTTCCATTAGCATCCTTGCACCTTACTATAATCATATCTGGTTTCATTAAAAAAAAAAAAAAACAGACAAGTGTCCATTAACTAGAAAAGATTTGGACACTCATGTAGAATTCCTCAAAAAATGTAAAAAAGACAGAATTCATAAACATAAACTACTCTTATAACAATATGAGGAACTATGTAAACTTCTTCATAGGCCTATGTATGATGCGCATATCACCTCTGACCCCACCGTAGAGAAGCTGAACCTGTTCCAACAACATGTGGCAACTTTGAGGCAAACAAAGGTATGCTGCTGCATTCATTCCCCCATGAAATTTCATTGGACGTTTATGTATCTCATAACAATTTTGATTGTTTTAAGAATTTAGGAATTAACAGTTTGTCAATATTAATAAAAAATCATATTGTGTATGAGAAAATTGGAACTAACTTCAGATTCAAGTTTTGAAAAAGATGGAGTGTGTCAATTTCAAAGTGTATTTTCTGTGTCATTGCAGAGTATCGTGGCACTACAGACATTGCTTTTGCAGGTAATATGTGTTCAGATTATGCAGTATCAATTCACTTGTATTTATCAATTTGAAAAACCTGACAGCTTTTGCCTTAATTCTAAATAAGGAGCCAGTTTGTATTAAGGGATGCTGAGGTAGGCATCACTTCAGTTTTAGAACAGCCTTGTACACAAAGTGAGTTTGGGGACAGGCAGGGATACACAGGGAAACCCTTTCTCGAGTAAAGAAACAGAAAAGGCACATACAGGGATAGAATAGGTGAAGACAACCAACCACAATACAATATGGTATATATCTGTTTGTTTACTGTGAGTGTGTGTGTGTGTGTGTGTGTGGCGTGGGTGTGGGTGTGGGTGTGGGTGTGTGTGTTTATGTTATGGGGAGAGAGAGACAGAAGCATTTGTTCTGAAAAGTGAATCCTGTGTGTTCCTTTGGGATTGTGGCTGATATGTCTTATTCAACCTTGGAGGTAGGTTTCTCACCTGAATCAAAATGCTGTGGATTTTTAGATTTCAGAGGTAAAACTCTGTTTTCTAGAACCCAGGTATGCAAGGCTCAAATTCCTCAGGGCTTAATTTAAAAAAAAACAAAATTCCTAAAAGCTTTCCAAACAAACTAAGGAGTTTGGACTTTATCTTGTGGGGAACTAGAAGCTCAAGAGCGTAGTTAGGTAGCAATGGAAATCACCAAGTTGAGCAAATGATTGAAAGCTGCATGGCCTTCATATTAATAAGGTAAGAATATAGAATACCGGGATGCACTTATTGGCCCACACCCATGTAGTCATGGCCCCCTCTTCTCCTCTTTAGGAAAGTGCATAAATGAACTTCATTGTTGTGATTGTCATAGATGCTATCAAAGTAAAGTTGAAGAAAGGGTTCTTATTTGTTTTGAGGCAGTTGAAGAAAGGGTACTTATTTGTTTTGAGGCAGGGTCTTGCTTTGTAGCCAAGGCCAGCTTGGAGGTAGTAGCATAATAATATTTTAACTTTAGAGAATTGGGAGGCATTGGTGTTTGTTTGAAAGAGGGGGTTAGGAAACACTGAATAAATTGATTAATTTGAAAACTACTTCCCTCAAAGCCATGAAAACCTGAAGTCAATCCTCACAATTCTTGAAAATTAATCCAGATTGCTGGGTTGTGGATTATGCCTTTAACACCAGTTCGTTGGAGGCAGAGGCAGAGGCAGAGGCAGAAAGTTCTCCAAGGGTCAGCCTGTTGTACAGAGTAAGTTTCAAGACAGCCAGGGCATCCTATAGGAACCTTGTCTCGAGTGAAAAAACATAATGGTTGCATATACTTCTAACTTCAACATTGATAGGTGGAATGAGAAACTTCACCTCCAAAATACGTAAAAATAAGACAGCAGCTGAAGATAGGTTGAGCACTTGCCAGCATTTTCTGCTCTTTTGCATAAGAGCAGGTTTCAGTTTCCAGCCCATGTGGTGGACTACAACTGTCCTGAACTGCTATTCCAGGGAAACCAGCCCTGACTTGTGACTTCAGTGGTCACCAGGTTCAAAAGCAACACACTTAAATACATGAAGGAAAGAATCTCATAGTCTTGTAAGTTAGGCTTTATATCAAAATCCCAGGTAGACAGTATCACCCCAATCTTGATTTCTGTCCTCCATTCCTTCTTCATATATATGTCTGAGCTACCATCCACCACCAGAGAATAAATGCGTACATAAGAGCCGAGTATATGTAGTGATACAAATAGTTGTTACCAGACAAACTTAAAACTTTTGGCTCCTTTAATGATCAAACCTGTGTACCACTCAGCCATCCAGGATGATTCTGAAAATATGGGACACCAGGGAGAGCTGAGTGATAATGTTGAGGTATCTCATGTTCCAATTACTATTAAAGTAGAAGCATACCACCCATGTCTGTAGATGGAATAACACTAGCAGTCAGACTGCCTTTCAAGGTAAGGATAATTGATCCTTCAAGAAGACCATGACATTAGAGCATTTTCCTTAAGTTAATATAAATGATGTAGATGTGCTAAATAAAAAATACTTTTTTTTCTTAAACACTCAAGTTCACTCATGTGAATTTAGGCACATGAGAACCTTTGGATTATACTAATCACATCTTTTTTCCCTGAATATAAGTCAATTTTTAAACAATGATTAGTGAAAATTTATTTTACAATATATAAATAATACTCACTCTACTGCCTTCTTTATATACTAGGAATGGGGCAGGATCTACTGTATTCATAGTAATGCGCAAAGAGTTGATCATGGGTATATTAGAGTAAGTACTGTGTAAATTGAGTTCTGTATTGAAAGTGAAAAACTGGCTGTGTTTATACTTGCAATAGAGTTTTGCTGAGTACATATTGCTTTTGTCCCATTTGTGGGGATGGAATTTCATTAAGATTGTTGTTAACTTGGAGCAGGGCAATAATTCAGGGGTGTTTTACTACAGTATAAATTGGAGCAGTCTCTATTTACTACCAAAGATATTACACACAGGGCTATAATTCAGGGATATTTTACTACAGTAGGAATTGTAAAAGGAAGTTGAGCATGGTGACTGATACCTGTAAGCTTAACCTGAAAATGAGGTTGGAGTATCAGGACGTGAGGTATTTCTTGGCCACATAGCAGAAGTCAAGCACGAAACAAAGTCATAATTGTTCTTTCTTGCTAGAAGTATTAGGTGATCCTTTTTTTTCAATATTTTCTGTTTGGCATAACCTACATTTTTGGCAGTTTATCTCTGTGTAATAGCCCTGCCCATCTTAGCCCATAGTTTGTATTCAAGGGTGGTCTCCAACTCACAGGTAACCACTGCCCTTCTGTCTCCCAAGTGCTACATTTAAAAAATTGTGCCACCACCCGAGGCTTAAACTGCCTTGTATGTCAATTTAACCATTTGGCATTCCTATTATTTTGTTGTTCCATTACCATCCTTGCACCTTACTATAATCATATCTGGTTTCATAAAAAAAAGAAAGAGAAAAGTCTCCATTAACTAGAAAAGAATTGGACACTCAAGTAGAATATCTCAAAAAATGTAAAAAAGAGAGAATTCATAAACATAAACTACTCTTATAACAATATGAGGAACTCTGTAAACTTCTTCATAGGCCTGTGTATGATGTGCATATCACCTCTGACCCAACTGTAGAGAAGCTGAACCTGTTCCAACAACATGTGGCAACTTTGAGGCAAACAAAGGTATGCTGCTGCATTCATTCCCCCATAAAATTTGATTGGAATTTATGTATCTCATAATAATTTTGATTGTTTTAAAAGATTAGGAATGAACAGTTTGTCAATATTAATAAACATATCATATTGTGTATGAAAAAATTGGAACTAACTTCTGATTCAAGTTTTGAAAAAGATGGAGCGTGTCAATTTCAAAGTGTATTTTCTGTGTCATTGCAGAGTATCGTGGCACTACATACATTGCTTTTGCAGGTAATATGTGTTCAGATTATGCAGTATCAATTCACTTGTATTTATCAATTTGAAAAACCTGACAGCTTTTGCCTTAATTCTAAATAAGGAGCCAGTTTGTATTAAGGGATGCTGAGGTAGGCATCACTTCATTTTTTGACCAGCCTTGTACACAGAGTGCGATTGGGGACAGGCAGGGCTACACAGGGCAACCCTTTCTCGAGTAAACAAACAGAAAGGGACAAAATATGTGAAGACACCCAACCATAATACAATATGGAATAAATCTGTTTGTTTACTGTGTGTATGTGTGTGTGTGGCGGGGGCGGGTGGGTGTGGGTGTGTTTGTTTATGTTATGGGGAGAGAGAGACAGAAGCACAGATAAACAGAGACAGAACAATAGAGAGATCACGTGTCAAAGTCCATTCAATTCCAATTGTCCATCTTATTTATCAGGTTCACATTTATGAAGGTAAACTTTTCTGCCACTGAGACTTACAGATCTCTCTCACCTTTCCAGTGCTATTAGGTAGTTGGACTTTCTTGTCAGATTTTCTTGGAACAATCCATCCCCAAATAATGACACAGACATTTCTAAATTATGAATGATTGGCCTTTAACTTAACCTTGTTCCCAACAATTTCCTATACCTTAACAAATGTCTATTAGCCTATTGTCTATTATTCTGTATTTGCAGCTCCTTCCTTGTCTTCCTGGCATGGGTCCAGGCCTAGATTCATTCCCCTGAGTTTTTCTCTCATCCCAGCAATCCTGCCAAACCATTCCTTTTCAGCAATTGGCCGTTTAACTTTTTATTAAACCAATTAAGGGCCTTAGGCGGGCAAGGTAAAAAGCACCCTATTTTCACATAATGATCAAATGTCCCACAAGTTTAACTTTTAATCATCCCCTTCTAGATTTAGCATTTTGCTTGATCTCAGGTCCTTCGTGTTTGTACTTTATTGACTGAGATACCTACTCAGGCCCTATTTTGCTTTGTTGGTAATAGAGGCTGAACTTAAATCTCTTAGTATCAGGAATTCTAGACACTAGCCAATAACCCCTAATTATAGCCCATAATTTACTACTTTTTAATTTAGAAACAAAATCTACCTCAATTTTGTGTGAATAAGAAATGTAATAAAAATTAATTATTGTCTCAGAATGCATAGCACTAGCCATTTTAACTAAACTAATGCTTATTTATGTTAACAATATAAAATTTTTTCCTGAGATGATCATGGTGTTTCATGCCTTTGAACCCAGGACTCAGGAGCCAAAAGCATGAATCTCAATGAATTCCAGGCCAGTCAAAATTACATAATGAGGCCTTTTCTTCAAACACAACAATGGAATGGATAGATGGCTAAAAGTTCAAGCACACTGAGGATACGAGTTACTTCCCACCAACCAGATGGTAGTTCACAACCATCTACAATGAGATTTTTGCCCTCTTATTTTCTACCAGGAGGTATTCAAGTAGGATATTACATATGATAAATAATTTTTAAATGAAACAATACGTCCTACTGGATACTTGAAACCCATCACTGGGCCTCTGCTAGAGTTCCCTCAGCTAAAGACCACAAGATATCTGTTAGATCCACTAATCCTCTTGGGCACATTCTGAGTCCCTACATACTGAATTTTTTTAAATTATTATTGTTTATTTTACATGTCGATTCCTATCCCTCACTCGATACCCTCCCTCCCTCTTACATTCTCTCCCCCTTTACATTCACCCTGACCACCTCCCCTTCCATTCACCCCCTCTCCAATATGGGGCTATGCCATCCAGGTAGGGTCATGTATTTCTGACATTGAGAGTTCAGTTTAAGGTATGGTTAGAGTTAGGGTGAGCATTATGGTTGGTGGTAGCGTTAGTGTTGGGTTCCTGAAGCCCAGGAAAGGAGTGAGAGCCCATGGCGAAAATAACAGGAAAGGAAAGTAAAGTTCAGATAGAAGAGAGTATCCCCTTAGTAGTCTATGTAATTATTTGGGACCATTGCTAAGCAATCAGTGGGATAAGAGATGTGGGAAGAAACATTTGAGGCACCCACAGATAATGTGACCCAGAGCCATAGGTCAACACCTCTACCAGAGATGATTAATAAAGGAGTAGAGCCATGCTGATATCATGCACCTGGGCTTGCCCAAGGATCCAGAGCTCTTGGGGATTGTACTGCAGAAGCAATGGGGGAAATGTGGGTAGGAGCAAGATGTGTAATCTGATGGACTAGACAGACAGGGAAACTTTGGAAAAACACGGAGGGCCAGAATCAGGGTTTGGTGTGATAGCAGAACATGGAGCCCAGAGACAGAAAGGTGAAACAGGAGCCCAGGTCTGAAGAAGGCACATGGGTTTTCCATCCTGTAATGATTGTTGCCTCAAGGGATGGAGTCACCTTTGATACATGTGAACTTCCTAGCAGAGGATGAGGAGCTGTAGCTCTGGAGAACCCTGACATGCCCTTGTTCAGCACCCAAAGAGGAAGCAGAGGCAAGGAGCAAGTCCTATCCTTTTCTGAGGAAGCAGTGCAGCATGCCAAGTAGGGCTCCATCCCACACAGCTGCCTGCAGTCTAAGCATAGAGAGGAATGCTGCATGCCAGGCGTTATCACTGAACTTCCAGGCCAAGACTGCCTTGTGGAAATTGTACAAGGTTGTTCTGTGTCTTCCCAGTCCACACACAGAAGCCACCAGCTACAAGTGGCTAAATGATTGTCATGATAAACAGTCAATTCCAGGCTCTTTCTTGACAAAAAGTAGGCTTAGCTGCAAGTTTGTGGTGTTGAGGAACACTTGGCAAGTAAAATTCCCCATGAAAATGCTATGTACACTAGGTACTTTAGTGAGGCTACCCTGGACGTAATATCAAAATCCTGGAGATTTTAAGGATGTGGGCAGCTTCTGAAAAGGTCAGAGTACCTAGTGTGAGACATATGACCCAGGAAATACAGGAGAAGAGCCATTTTTAAATTCTTAATATTTATCTAAAAATACATAATAAAAACTATACCTTCATATACATAGTAGTATCAAAGATTCAGTTTTACTTTCCAAAATTTTTATTTAGTAAATGTGCATGCATTTGTTCCTGAGTGACAGGAGCTTTCAGAACCCAGAAGAGGGTATCAGGTCTCCTGTTAAAAGAATTACAGATAGGTGTGAACCACCATGTGGATGCTAGAAATTGAACCAGGCGTCCTCTAAGGGCATTAACCACTGAGCTAACCCTTGGTGCCCCAAGCCCTGCAGAGCTGCATTTGTTCTGAAAAGTGAATCCTATGTGTTCTTTTGGGACTGTGGCTGATATGTCTTATTCAAACTTAGAGGTAGGTTTCTCACCTGAAGCAAAATGCTGTGGATTTTTAGATTTCAGAGGTAAAACTCTGTTTTCTAAAACCCAGGTATGCAAGGCTCAAATTCCTCAGGGCTTAATTTAAAAAAAACAAAATTCCTCAAAGCTTTCCAAACATACTAAGAAGTTTAGACTTCATCTTGTGGGGAACTAGAAACTCTAGAGGGTAGTTAGGTAGCAATGGAAATCACCAAGTTTAGCAAATGATTGAAAGCTGCATGGCCTTCATATTAATAAGGTAAGAATATAGAATCTCGGGATGCACTTATTGGCCCACACCCATGTAGTCATGGCCCCCTCTTCTCCTCTTTAGGAAAGTGCATAAATGAACTTCAGTGTTGCGATTGTCATAGATGCTATGAAAGTAAAGTCTGAAGAAAGGGTTCTCCCACAAGCCAGAGTAGGCTCCTCTGAGCACTAAAGCTTGTCTGAAACCTTAAAACCACCCGAAAGAGAAACAAACACCTCAAAGAGCTGAATTCGCTCTACTGTCCAGTCCTCTACAGAGCTCTAAGTAACCAGTTAGGGCATATGGAGGGCTTTTGAGAATTTGTTTCATTAAATACAGTACATGTTGAGGACTAAGTTATTGTATAAATTATCTAAAGCAGAAGTACATGTTAAAAATCATTTCCAGTTATGCGCTTCTCTTTAGTATCAGCTAAGGTCTTGTGGCCACACATGTCACTGTACATGCATGGTGAGAATGCAACATGTGGTTTGCACTAAATGTCTTCTCCCCAACCCTACCCAGTGATATGTTGAGAGCTCAAAATAGCCAAAATTGGAGTTATTTCCTCTGAAATTAACAAGAAGTTGAGAGATTCTTCTGCAAAAAGGGAATATACATCTGTCAGTCTAACAATAATGTTCACACATTGCATCATTCTCTCCGTGCAGAGGTCCCCCATGACCACATTCTTTGTAAATGTAGTAGTCCATCACTCAATGAATCAGCTGACATAAAAGTTACCAAATTCATGTTTAGGGTGGTGTGATGATCTGACTATTTTTTTGCATTTCTTTGAACTGGGTGATTCTTTATATTACACACACACATACACACACACACACACACACACACACATCACAGACACACAAAGGCAGAGAATATCACTTACTGAGCCTCAAATATTGGGATAGTTTCCCAAGGCAGCTAAGACAAGATGCTGGTCTGGTCCCTGGTGTAAGGACTAAAAGAAGGGCACTGCCACCATATACCCAAATTATCCACATTCATGCAACAGAGACAAGTGTTTAATTATATGTATAGCAGCATTATTTGTAATAGCAAGAAACTAGAAGCTACCCAGATGCCTCTCAACTGAAGAATGGATAAAGAACTTGTGGCACATCTACACAATGGACTACTAATAGACAGAAAGAATGGAATCTTGAAAGGCGCAGGCAAGTGGATGGCACTTGAAGAAATAATCATGAATGAGGTAACCCAGGCACAAAAAGTAGAACATGGTAGAGAGGGAGAGAACATAAAAGATCAAGTCATTATTGGTTTGAAGAGAAAGTTGAACGTTATATCTAGAGACCTACAAGACTGATTCCAACTAACAATCAGAGCAACAGTGGAAAGGCTTCCATTATTGACCTTCCCTGAAAATGAGATCAGCAACTAACTCGAGCACTACATGGAGCCCTCATCTAGTCTCTGTAGAAAACAGAAGCAAACACCCATAAGTAAACACTGCGTCTAACTAGAATCCAGATGCAGAGAGAGAGAGGACAAGATCGAGTTGTAGAAACACATTGAGACAGCTGACCTGATGAAGGAGGAGCTAATAGGACCCCAGAGTGATAGCTGTGAATCCAGCATGGGACTGACTCAGACCCCTGAGATGGGTATCAGCTAGAAGGTGTGAGCTAATGGAGTTCAGACAGTGGGACCTGGATGTATTCCTGGTGCGCAAAAGGACCTTGAGGACACATTCCCCCAATCCAGGGATACCCCCTAAACCTAGACATAGAAGAGACATTCTAATCAACACTTCAAATGTGCTGTCAGAAATACATGACCCCACTTGGATGGCCTAGACCTATGTGTTGATTGTGGGTGAATAGGACGGCAGGGTGGTCAGGGTGAATGTGAGGGGGCAACAGATGATAAGAGGAAGGGAAGGAATTGAGGGAGATATAGGGAACAAGGATCTACATGTAAAAAATCATGAACTAATTTTAAAAAATATCCGGCATGCATGGACTCAGGATGTTCCCAAGAGGATATGAGGATCTAACAAGTATTTGGTGGTCTTTAGCTGAGGGAACTCTAGCAGAGGCCTAGTGATGGGTTTCAAGTAACCAGTAGGACATTTTATTTCATTTTTAAAAGTTATTTTGTCATATGTAGTACCCTACTTGAATGTCTGCTGGTAGAAAAGAAGAGGGCAACAGATCTGATTGTAGATGGTCGTGAGCTACCATCTGGTTGGTGGGAGTTAACTCATGTCCTCTGTAAGTACAGTCAGTGTGCTTCAACTTTTAGTCTTCTGTCTCTTCCATTGTTGTTTTTTTTAAGAAAGGGCCCCATTATGTATCTGTGACTGGCCTGGAATTCATTAAGATTTATGCTTTTGGCTCCTGAGTCCTGGGTTCAAAGGCATGAAACACCATGATCATCTCAGGAATAAAATTTTATATCGTTAACATAAATAAGCATTAGTTTAGTTAAAATGGCTAGTGCTATGCATTCTGAGACAATAATTAATTTTTATTACATTTCTAATTCACGCAAAATTGAGGTAGATTTTGTTTCTAAATTAAAAAGTGGTAAATTATGGGCTATAATTAGGGGTTATTGGCTAGTGTCTAGAATTCCTGATACTAAGAGATTTAAGTTCAGCCTCTATTACCAACAAAGCAAAATAGGGCCTGAGTAGGTATCTCAGTCAATAAAGTACAAACACGAAGGACCTGAGATCAAGCAAAATGCTAAATCTAGAAGGGGATGATTAAAAGTTAAACTTGTGGGACATTTGATCAATATGTGAAAATAGGGTGCTTTTTACCTTGCCTGCCTACGGCCCTTAATTGGTTTAATAAAAAGTTAAACGGCCAATTGCTCAAAAGGAATGGTTAGGTAGGATTGCTGGGCTGAGAGAAAAACTCATGGGAATGAATCTAGGCCTGGACCCATGCCAGGAAGACAAGGAAGGAGCTGCGAATACACAATAATAGACAATAGGCTAATAGACATTTGTTAAGGTATAGGAAATAGTTGGGAACAAGGTTAAGTTAAAGGCCAATCATTCATAATTTAGAAATGTCTGTGTCATTATTTGGGGATGGATTGTTCCAAGAAAATCTGACAAGAAAGTCCAACTACATAATAGCACTGGAAAGGTGAGAGAGATCTGTAAGTCTCAGTGGCAGAAAAGTTTACCTTCATAAATGTGAACCTGATAAATAAGATGGACAATTGGAATTGAATTGACTTTGACACGTGATCACTCTATTGCTCTGTCTCTGTCTATCTGTGCTTCTGTCTCTCTCTCCCCATAACATAAACAAACACACCCACATCCACCCCGCACCACACACACACATACACACAGTAAACAAACAGATTTATTCCATATTGTATTATGGTTGGGTGTCTTCACATATTTTGTCCCTTTCTGTTTGTTTACTCAAGAAAGGGTTTCCCTGTGTAGCCCTGCCTGTCCCCAAACTCACTCTGTGTACAAGGCTGTTCAAAAACTGAAGTGATGCCTACCTCAGCATCCCTTAATACAAACTGGCTCCTTATTTAGAATTAAGGCAAAAGCTGTCAGGTTTTTCAAATTGATAAATACAAGTGAGTTGATACTGCATAATCTGAACACATATTACCTGCAAAAGCAACATATGTAGTGCCACAATACTCTGCAATGACACAGAAAATACACTTTGAAATTGACACACTCCAACTTTTTCAAAACTTGAATCAGAAGTTAGTTCCAATTTTTTCATACACAATATGATATGTTTATTAATATTGACAAACTGTTCATTCCTAATCTTTTAAAACAATCAAAATTATTATGAGATACATAAATTCCAATCAAATTTTATGGGGGAATGAATGCAGCAGCAAACCTTTGTTTGCCTCAAAGTTGCCACATGTTGTAGGAACAGGTTCAGCTTCTCTACAGTTGGGTCAGAGGTGATATGCACATCATACACAGGCCTATGAAGAAGTTTACAGAGTTCCTCATATTGTTATAAGAGTAGTTTATGTTTATGAATTCTCTCTTTTTTACATTTTTTAGATATTCTACTTGAGTGTCCAATTCTTTTCTAGTTAATGGAGACTTTTCTCTTTCTTTTTTTTTTATGAAACCATATATGATTATAGTAAGGTGCAAGGATGGTAATGGAACTACAAAATAATAGGAATGCCAAATGGTTAAATTGACATACAAGGCAGTTTAAGCCTCGGGTGGTGGCACAATTTTTTAAATGTAGCACTTGGGAGACAGAAGGGCAGTGGTTACCTGTGAGTTGGAGACCACCCTTGAATACAAACTATGGGCTAAGATGGGCAGGGATATTACACAGAGATAAACTGCCAAAAATGTAGGTTATGCCAAACAGAAAATATTGAAAAAAAGGATCACCTAATACTTCTCGCAAGAAAGAACAATTATGACTTTGTTTCGTGCTTGACTTCTGCTATGTGGCAAAGAAATACCTCAGGGTCCTGATACTCCAACCTCCTTTTTAGGTTAAGCTTACAGGTATCAGTCACCATGCTCAACTTCCTTTTACAATTCCTACTGTAGTAAAATATCCCTGAATTATAGCCCTGCGTGTAATATCTTTGGTAGTAAATAGAGACTGCTCCAATTTATACTGTAGTAAAACACCCCTGAATTATTGCCCTGCTCCAAGTTAAGAACAATCTTAATGAAATTCCATCCCCACAAATGGGACAAAAGCAATATGTACTCAGCAAAACTGTATTGCAAGTATAAACACAGCCAGTTTTTCACTTTCAATACAGAACTCAATTTACACAGTACCTACTCTAATATTCCCATGATCACCTCTTTGCGCATTACTATGAATACAGTAGATCCTGCCCCATTCCTAGTATATAAAGAAGGCAGTAGAGTGAGTATTATTTATATAATGTAAATAAAGATTCACTAATCATTGTTTAAAAATTGACTTATATTCAGGGAAAACAGATGTGATTAGCATACTCCAAAGGTTCTCATGTGCCTAAATTCACATGAGTGAACTTGAGTGTTTAAGAAAAAAAAAAAGTATTTTTTATTTAGCACATATACATCAGTTATATTAACTTGAGGAAAATGCTCTAATGTCATGGTCTTCTTGAAGGATCAATTATCCTTACCTTTGAAAGGCAGTCTGACTGCTAGTGTTATTCCATCTACAGACATGGGTGGTATGCTTTTACTTTAATAGTAATTGGAACATGAGATACCTCAACATTATCACTCAGCTCTCCCTGGTGTCCCATATTTTCAGAATCATCCTGGATGGCTGAGTGGTACACAGGTTTGATCATTAAAGGAGCCAAAAGTTTTAAGTTTGTCTGGTAACAACTATTTTTATAACTACATATACTTGGCTCTTATGTACGCATTTATTCTCTGGCCGTGGATGGTAGATGAGACATATATATGAAGAAGGAATGGAGGACAGAAATCAAGTTTGGGGTGATACTGTCTACTTGGTTTTTTGATATAAAGCCTAACTTACAAGACTGTGAGATTCTTTCCTTCATGTATTTAAGTGTGTTGCTTGTGAATCTGGTGACCACTGAAGTCACAAGTCAGGGCTGGTTTCCCTGGAATAGCAGTTCAGGACAGATGTAGTCCACCACATGGGCTAGACACTGAAACCTGCTCTTATTCAAGAGCAGAAAAGGCAGGCAATTGCACAATGTATCTTAAGCTGCAGTCTTATTTTTACGTATTTTGGAGATGGAGTTTCTCATTCCACCTATCTCTGCCTCTCAATGTTGAAGTTAGAAGTATATGCAACCATTATGTTTTTTCACTCGAGACAAGGTTCCTATAGGATGCCCTGGCTGTCTTGAAACTTACTCTGTACAACAGGCTGACCTTTGGAGAACTTTCTGCCTCTGCCTCTGCCTCCAAAGTACTGGTGTTAAAGGCATAATCCACAACCCAGCCATCTGGATTAATTTTCAAGAATTATGAGGATTGACTTCAGGTTTTCATGGCTTTGAGGGAAGTAGTTTTCAAATTAATCAATTTATTCAAAGTTTCCTAACCCCCTCTTTCAAACAAACACCAATACCTCCCATTTCTCTAAAGTTAAAATATTATTATGCTCTATAAAACAAAAAAAAAAATTATAAGCAGGGAGAATAGGGTAACTGCCTTTCACATTTGTCATATATATCCCTCCTTCAACTTGAATGCTTTCCATTTGCATTGCTACACAGACAACACATTCCTCTGTCTTAGATACCCACCAGCTTGTTTTGAACACCACAAAATTTAAGCCTAAACATATATCATTTTCTACTTTTACAAAAAAGCCCCATGCATTTAGGTAACTGTGTAGTGCAAGTTTATAATTGCAGCACTTGGAAGTATGGACAGATGACTGCTACTACCTCCAAGCTGGCCTTGGCTACAAAGCAAGACCCTGCCTCAAAACAAATAAGTATACATAAAGAGAATTAAATGTAACCATCTCATATTTAATTAGTGAAAAATACAAACCACTGGGATGGTACATGCTTGACTTCTCCTATGTGGTAAAAAAATAACTAGAGTCCTGATACTCCAACCTCCTTTTCAGGTTAAGATTACAGGTATCAGTCACCATGCTCAACTCCCTTTTAAAATTCCTACTGTAGTAAAATATCCCTGAATTTTAGCCCTGCCTGTAATATCTTTGGTAGTAAATACAGATTGCTCCAATTTAAACTGTAGTAAAACACACCTGAATTATTGCCCTGCTCCAAGTTAACAACAATCTTAATGAAATTCCATCCCCACAAATGGGACAAAAGCAATATATACTCAGCACAATCTGTATTGCAATTATAAACACAGCCAGTTTTTCACTGTCAATACAGTACTCAAATTACACAATACTTACACTAATATTCCCATGATCACCTCTTTGCCCATTACTATGAATACAGTAGATCCTGCCCCATTCCTGGTGGATAAGGAATGAAGTAGAGTGAATATTATTTATGTATTTTAAAAATATAGTTTCACTAATCATTGTTTAACAACTGCCTTATATTCAGAGAAAACAGATGTGATTAGTATACTCCAAAGGTTCTCATGTGCCTAAATTCACATGAGTGAACTTGAGTGTTTAAGAAAAAAAAAAAAAAAGGATTTTTCATGTAGCACATCTACATCAATCATATTAACTTAAGGAAAATGGTCTAATGTCATGGTCTTCTTGAAGGATCAATTATCCTTACCTTTGAAAGGCAGTCTGACTATTGGTATTATTCCATCTATAGACATGGGTGGTATGATTCTACTTTAATAGTAATGGAACATGAGATACCTCAACATTATCATTCAGCTCTCCCTAGTGTCCCATATTTTCAGAATCATCCTGGATGGCTGAGTGGTACACAGGTTTGATCATTAAAGGAGCCACAAAGTTTTAAGTTTGTCTGGTAACAACTATTTGTATCACTACATATACTCGGCTCTTATGTACCCATTTATTCTCTGGTGGTGGATGGTAGATCAGACATATATATGAAGAAGGAATGGAGGACAGAAATCAAGTTTGGGGTGATACTGTCTACTTGGTTTTTTGATATAAAGCCTAACTTCCAAGACTATGAGTTTCTTTCCTTCATGTATTTAAGTGTGTTGCTTGTGAATCTGGTGACCACTGAAGTCACAAGTCAGTGCTGGTTTCCCTGGAATAGCAGTTCAGGACAGTTGTAGTCCACCACATGGGCTAGAAACTGAAACCTGCTCTTATTCAAGAGCAGAAAAGGCATGCAATTGCACAATGTATCTTAAGCTGCTCTCTTATTTTTACGTATTTTGGAGATGGAGTTTCTCATTCCACCTATCTCTGCCTCTCAATGTTGAAGTTAGAAGTATATGCAACCATTATGTTTTTTCACTCGAGACAAGGTTCCTATAGGATGCGCTGGCTGTCTTGAAACTTACTCTGTAGAACAGGCTGGCTTTGAATATCTTTCTGCCTCTGACTCTGCCTCCAAAGTACTAGTGTTAAAGGCATAATCCACAACCCAGCAATCTGGATTAATTTTCAAGAATTGTGAGGAGTGAATTGAGGTTATTATGGCTTTGTGGGAAGCAGTTTTCAAATTAATCAATTTATTCAATGTTTCCTTACACCTCTTTCAAACAAACAACAATGCCTCCCATTTCTCTAAAGTTAAAATATTATTATGCTCTGTAAAACAAAAGAAAAATATTTAAGCAGGGTGAATAGGGTAACTGCCTTCCACATTTGTCATATATATCCCTCCTCCAACTAGAATGCTTTCCATTTACAATGCTAAACTGACAACATATTCCTCTGTCTTAGATACCTACCAGCTTGTATTTTGAACATGACAAAATATAAGCCTAAACATATATAATTTTTTACTTTTACAAAAAAGCCCCATTCATTTAGGTAGCTATGTGTAGTGCAAGTTTATAATTGAAGCAGTTTTCAAATTAATCAATTTATTCAATGTTTCCTTACCCCGTCTTTCAAACAAACACCAATGCCTCCCATTTCTCTATGCAAGTTTATAATTGCAGCACTTGGAAGTATGGACAGATGACTGCTAATACCTTCAAGTGGGCTTGGCTACAAAGCAAGACCCTGCCTCAAAACAAATAAGAGTACATAAAGAGAATTAAATGTAACCATCTCATATTTAATTATTGAAAAATACAAACCAGTGGGATGGTACATGCCTTGCTCAGTACTCAGAAGCTTGAGACAGGAGTCACAAATTCAAGGACAGAAACGACTGTATTGCTAAGAACCTATCTTGGCAAAAGAACAAATGAGATGAAAATAAACAATAAAACATACATTTACTTCACCAGAGTTGAAAAGAAGAAAATCTTATCTTACCGTTCTGGTGAGCATCTGTTGCTGTGCTAAAACACTGACCACACACAATGCAGGCCAGAAAGGGGCTTACTTAGCTTATGCTCCAGGTCACTGTCCCTAATGAAAATTACAGCAGCGACTCAAGCAGGACAGTGGGAAGAAAATGTGGAGGAATGCAGGTGTCAGCTCATCTCTGGCTCTCTCACTTGCTCACAGTAAAGCTTAGCCAGTCCCCTTTGTTTACAGACAGCCCCGTGCACATGGACAGTTATAAAAGCATAACTGCTGCCCGTGTACAGGTTTACAGATTTTTTCTTTCTTTTCTGCCAGCTACAAGGCCTGTGTTAAGGCCAAGAGCTCAGCTTCTTATGCTGAGTTTCCTTCTGGCAGGCTGCTGGCTCAAACTCTGCAGGTTTCATTCACATCCTTGTCCCAGTCCTTTCTTTACCTTTCACAAGGTTCCCATCAGTTAACCAAGTTAGTGTTTCCATGGCCAGAGGGAAGACTGTAAGGTCTTTGCAATCTCCTGTCTCTTTAATCAGCAGGTGATGACAGTCCCAAATTACTTGTTCTTCAGTCTTCTCAGGCAGAAGAGTGGCAGGTAGTGCATCAGTGATTCATGTGGGCATTGGACATCCATTGTTCTGTGGGCTGCCGGACAATGCTCTCCTGCTCACCAGTGCATGGGGGGCTATTGTAGTTACTTTCTGCCCCTAAGTTAACATGTCAGAGTCTTTGACCAGTACAGCCATGGCAGCCATAGCTTTTAGACAGCCAAACCATCCACTGCCTACAGGATCAAGCTCCTTCCCTGTTTATCGGATACTGATGGCTGTTCAGAGTCAAAACAAATCCAGGCTCCTACATTTGACAGGATATCTCTTTTTAACAGAAGGTAAGGGCATCCTGGGATATCTAGGAACAAGTGATATATCCCACCTGCATCAAGGATCACTGCCACCTGTATCCAGGCAACTCCCGTATCCTGCTAGTGGGCACTCAACTCCACTGTCCTATCTGGCACATGTATGGGAAACACCACACTATCCAAGCCCATGGCATAGGGGATATAGGCAAACAGGAACTACAGCTGGTTGCCTCACTGAGGCCATGCCTTCTCCATTTCCTGAGCTGACTCTCAGTCAGTTCCTGGTGTCTGGCCACTGCTGGCCTGCATTTTAATTGCTAATCTCATTAACACCTGCCAGAGGGGGTAAGGGCAGACCCACCCTGCTGAGCTTCTGCAGGTAGGCAGCCCTCTTTGGCAAAGGGAATGAATCACATTTCCTCAGGCTCTTTTTGGATTCATCCATGGCAATACTTATATATCAAGCACCACTGTGCAACAGGAAAACACAGCTCTCTCACGCTAGAGCTGACATTCAGATGGCAGGAACATTTAAGTGCTAAGGGATGCCTTGTTCTTGCCTTCTTTTGATCTACTGGGGCACTTTCGATTGGTACACACCACCTAGTTCACCTAAATAGGAGATAAGGGAAGAATTTAAAGGGATAAGTACTTGAACCTGATAGACAGGGACTGAGGGCTCTACAGCTGTGAGATGACTTTTGCACAGAGAGGTTGAGTTTGGAGGCTCAGCAGCAGAGCACTGCCCTAGCACCTGTGAGGCCCTCAGTTTGACCCTAAGCTTCTCCATCTACTTGGCCTCTTCCTCACCCATGCCTAATTCCACTCTAATGCTGATGGATATTTGTGTTGTTCCAGTTTGTGGCTACTATGAACAGAACTAGTGTGCACCTTCTAGCATGTTCCTCTTTCTCTCTTATTCTCCTCCCCCATCCCTCTGTCTCTCTGTGTATGTGTTTCAAACAAGCATTTATTGGGAGCAGGTCCCATAGCAGGAGTGGAAGTCAGAGACAAATTGAAGGAGCCAGGCAAGTGACCTTACTTTTTCACTGGCCCTGCCATTAAGTTTTTACATTTTTGTGTAGACTTATGACTGTGCACTGATGGTTCCATTTGCCTGTTGATTTCACTGACAACTGCAACCTTTGCACCTGCTCAAAAGAGCCCGCGGTTTCTGAAATGTCTGCCTGAGCCCTTGATCAGTTTTTACTGGGCTGTCTTTTTCTACAGGTTTGCACTTGTTTCCCTACTTTGGATACAGGCCCTATGTCTGCTTTATATACCAACAGTTTCATTCCTTACTGTGTTGCCTTTTTGGCCAATTTTAAGTGTCTTCTATTGGAGAGAATTCTTAACTTCCAGAAAGTTCAATTTGTGATGTAGCTCAGTGTTTACAGAGTGCTTGCCTAACATGCATGAGACCCTGGGCTCTATTCCTGGCTCTCCAGAAACTGGGTATGTATGGTGGTGTTTACCTATAATCCCAGTATTTGGGAGGTAGAGGCAGGAAGATCAGAGGTTCAAGGTCATCCTCAGCTACACAGCTACATAGCAAGTTCAAGGCTAGCCTGTTTTTGGAGTCCCTATCTCAAAAAGTAACCAAGTAAGCAGAAAGATGAGAGATTGGTTTCCAGACTCCACAGGGTGAGCTTACTACCACATGTAACTCCAGGTGTTGTAGGGGTTCTGATGGCTTTTTTTTTTTTTTTTTTTTTTTTTGGAGGGCACCTATATGTGCTTGTACAAACACACAGTCATATACATACAAAAGAAAAATAAATATTAAAAACAAACTAATCTATCAATATTTTAAAAAGGTTGCCTTCATGACCTTTTTTTTCCCTCATGTCTTACTTTACACAGCTTTTTCCTACCAGGATAGTAGTAGATGTCTTTAATTCTAGCACTTGAGAGACCAGAGAATCTGTGATTTCGAGATCAGCCTGGTTGAACATAGTGATTACACATAAATCCTGTCTCAAAAAAACAAAAACAAAACCAAAAAAACCCAAACAACAACAAAAGTCCCAACTTCTTGCTTCTCAAGTCCAAGGTCATGAAGCTATTTCTGAGGAGTCAAACCCATAGCAAAGCTAATCTCAGCAGTGATTGAGTTACTGCCTAGAAAGTGCCCTTCACTGAACCTGGATCTCAAGGATTCTGCTAGGCTGGCTGGTTAATGCACTGCAGGAGACTCCTGTCTCCATATTGTCCCTCTCCTCTGTATTTGGAGAAAAAGTCATGTGTCACTGTCCCTGACCTTTTACCCAATGAGCCATCTCCAGCCACAGCTGTCCAGGTAGAGGGTCTACCTAAGGGCATGATGGTGAATAGTTTGGATCAAACAGCTGTTGCTGCCTCCAGCTATGTACTTATGTTTTGGGTATCACAAATTAGTTCTCCTGTAGGGTTCTTAGCCACATAGTGACATTTAGGAAGTGGACACCTCAGAAAGACACCCAGGACAGTTACCATGGGATTTGTTGGTACCATGGTGGCAGTGCCCTTCTTTTAGTCCTTACACCAGGGACCAGACCAGCATCTTGTCTTAGCTGCCTTGGGAAACCATCCCAATATTTGAGGCTCAGTAAGTGATATTCTCTGCCTTTGTGTGTCTGTGATGTGTGTGTGTGTGTGTGTGTGTGTGTGTTTGTGTGTATGTGTGTGTGTAGTATAAAGAATCACCCAGTTCAAGTAAATGCAAAAAAATAGTCAGATCATCACACCACCCTAAACATGAACTTGGTAACTTTTATGTCAGCTGATTCATTGAGTGATGGACTACTACATTTACAAAGAATGTGGTCGTGGGGGACCTCTGCACGGAGAGAATGATGCAGTGTGTGAACATTAATGTTAGACTGACAGTTATATATTCCCTTTTTGCAGAAGAATCTCTCAACTTCTTGTTAATTTCAGAGGAAATAACTCCAATTTTGGCTAGTTTGAGCTCCCAACATATCACTGGGTAGGGTTGGGGAGAAGACATTTAGTGCAAACCACATGTTGCATTCTCACCATGCATGTACAGTGACTTGTGTGGCCACAAGACCTTAGCTGATACTAAAGAGAAGCGCATAACTGGAAATGATATTTAACATGTACTTCTGATTTAGATAATTTATACAATAACTTAGTCCTCAACATGGACTGTATTTAATGAAACAAATTCTCAAAAGCCCTCCATATGCCCTAACTGGTTACTTAGAGGTCTGTAGAGGACTGGACAGTCTAGCAAATTCAGCTCTTTGAGGTGTTTGTTTCTCTTTCGGGTGGTTTTATGGTTTCAGACAAGCTTTAGTGCTCAGAGGAGCCTACTCTGGCTTGTGGGAGAACCCTTTCTTCAGACTTTACTTTCATAGCATCTATGACAATCGCAACACTGAAGTTCATTTATGCACTTTCCTAAAGAGGAGAAGAGGGGGCCATGACTGCATGGGTGTGGGCCAATAAGTGCATCCCGAGATTCTATATTCTTACCTTATTAATATGAAGGCCATGCAGCTTTCAATCATTTGCTAAACTTGGTGATTTCCATTGCTACCTAACTACCCTCTAGAGCTTCTAGTTCCCCACAAGATGAAGTCCAAACTTCTTAGTATGTTTGGAAAGCTTTGAGGAATTTTGTTTTTTTTAAATTAAGCCCTGAGAAATTTGAGCCTTGCATACCTGGGTTTTAGAAAACAGAGTTTTACCTCTGAAGTCTAAAAATCCACAGCATTTTGCTTCAGGTGAGAAACCTACCTCTAAGGTTGAATACGACATATCAGCCACAGTCCCAAAGGAACACATAGGATTCACTTTTCAGAACAAATGCAGCTCTGCAGGGCTTGGGGCACCAGGGCTGGCTCAGTGGTTAATGCCCTTAGAGGACACCTGGTTCAATTCCTAGCATCCACATGGTGGGTCACACCTATCTGTAATTCTTTTAACAGGAGACCTGATACCCTCTTCTGGGTTCTGAAGGCTCCTGTCACTCAAGAACAAATGCATGCACATTTACTAAATAAAAATTTTGGAAAGTAAAACTGAAACTTTGATACTACTATGTATATGAAGCTATAGTTTTTATTATGTATTTTGAGATAAAAATTAAGAATTTAAAAATGGCTCTTCTCCTGTATTTCCTGGGTCATATGTCTCACACTAGGTACTCTGAACTTTTCAGAAGCTGTCCACATCCTTAAAATGACCAGGATTTTGATATTACTTCCAGGGTAGCCTCACTAAAGTACCTAGTGTACATAGCATCTTCATGTGGAATTTCACTTGCCAAGTGTTCCTCAACACCACAAACTTGCAGCTAAACCTACTTTTTGTCAAGAAAGAGCCTGGAATTGACTGTTTATCATGACAATCATTTAGCCACTTGTAGCTGGTGGCTTCTGTGTGTGGACTGGGAAGACACAGAACATCCTTGTACAATTTCCACAAGGCAGTCTTGGCCTGGAAGTTCAGTGATAACGCCTGGCATGCAGCATTCCTCTCTATGCTTAGACTGCAGGCAGCTGTGTGGGATTTAGCCCTACTTTGCATGCTGCACTGCTTCCTCAGAAAAGGATAGGACTTGCTTCTTGCCTCTGCTTCCTCTTTGGGTGCTGACCAAGGGCATATCAGGGTTCTCCAGAGCTACAGCTCCTCATCCTCTGCCAGGAAGTTCACATGTATCAAAGGTGACTCCATCCCTTGAGGCAAAAATCACTACAGGATGGGAAACCCATGTGCCTTCTTCAGACCTGGGCTCCTGTTTCACCTTTCAGTCTCTGGGCTCCAGGTTCTGCTATCACACCAAACCCTGATTCTGGCCCTCCGTGTTTTTCCAAAGTTTCCCTCTCTGTCTAGACCTCACAGGTAGTCCATCAGTTTACACATCTTGCTCCTACCCACATTTCCCCCATTGCTTCTGCAGTACAATCCCCAAGAGCTCTGGATCCTTGGGCAAGCCCAGGTGCATGATATCAGCACGGCTCTACTCCTTTATTAATCATCTCTGGTAGAGATGTTGACCTATGGCTCTGGGTCACATTATCTATGGGTGCCTCAAATGTTTCTTCCCACATCTCTTATCCCACTGATTGCTTAGCAAAGGTCCCAAAAAATTACATAGACTGCTAAGGGGAAACTCTCTTCTATCTGAAAGTTACTTTCCTTTCCTGTTATTTTCGCCATGGGCTCTCAGTCCTTTCCCGGGCTTCAGGAACCCAACACTAATGCTACCACCAACCATAATGCTCACCCTAACTCTAACCATACCTTAAACTGAACTCTCAATGTCAGAAATACATGACCCTACCTGGATGGCATAGCCCCATATTGGAGAGGGGGTGAATGGAAGGGGAGGTGGTCAGGGTGAATGTAAAGGGGGAGAGAATGTAAGAGGGAGGGAGGGTATCAAGTGCGGGATAGGAATCGACATGTAAAATAAACAATAATAATTTTAAAAAATTCAGTATGTAGGGACTCAGAATGTGCCCAAGAGGATTAGTGGATCTAACAGATATCTTGTGGTCTTTAGCTGAGGGAACTCTAGCAGAGGCCCAGTGATGGGTTTCAAGTATCCAGTAGGACGTTTTGTTTCATTTAAAAATTATTTATCATATGTAATATCCTATTTGAATATCTCCTGGTAGAAAATAAGAGGGCAACAATCTCATTGTAGATGGTTGTGAACTACCATCTGGTTGGTGGGAAGTAACTCATATCCTCTGTAAGTACAATCAGTGTGCTTGAACTTTTAGCCATCTATCCATGCCATTGTTGTGTTTGAAGAAAAGACCTCATTATGTAATTTTGACTGGCCTGGAATTCATTGAGATTCATGCTTTTGGCTCCTGAGTACTGCTGGACAGGATGTGTAGAAAGGGGAACTCTCCTCCACTGCTTTTGGGAGTTCAAACTTGTACAGCCATTTTCAAGATAGCTATGGCAGTTCCTCAGCAAGATGGGAATTGGTTTACCACAGGACCTGGCAATCCCACTCATAGCCATATACCCAAATTATCCACATTCATGCAACAGAGACAAGTGTTTAATTATATGTATAGCAGCATTATTTGTAATAGCAAGAACCTAGAAGCTACCCAGATGCCTCTCAAGTGAAGAATGGATAAAGAACTTGTGGCACATCTACACAATGGACTACTAATAGACAGAAAAAATGGAATCTTGAAATGCACAGGGAAGTGGATGGCACTTGAAGAATTAATCATGAATGAGGTAACCCAGGCACAAAAAGTAGAACATGGTAGAGAGGGAGAGAACATAAAAGAGCAAGTCATTATTGGTTTGAAGAGAAAGTTGAACCTAAAGTTATATCTAGAGACCTACAAGACTGACTCCAACTAACAATCTGAGCAACAGTGGAAAGGCTTCCATTATTGTCCTTCCCTGAAAATGAGATCAGCAACTAACTCGAGCGTGACATGGAGCCTTCATCTGCTCTCTGTAGAAAACAGAAGCAAACACCCAGAAGTAAACACTGCGTCTAAGTAGAATCCAGATGCAGAGAGAGACAGAGGACAAGATCGAGTTGCAGAAACACATTGAGACAGCTGACCTGATGAAGGAGGAGCTAATAGGACCCCAGACTGATAGCTGTGAATCCAGCATGGAACTGACTCAGACCCCTGAGATGGGTATCAGCTAGAAGGTGTGAGCTGTCTAATGGAGTTCAGACAGTGGGACCTGGATGTATTCCTGGTGCGCAAAAGGACCTTGAGGACACATTCCCCCAATCCAGGGATACCTCCTAAACCTACACATAGAAGAGACATTCTAATCAACACTTCAAATGCGCTGTCAGAAATACATGACCCCACTTGGATGGCCTAGCCCTATGTGTTGATTGTGGGTGAATAGGATGGCAGGGTGGTCAGGGTGAATGTGAGGGGGCAACAGATGATAAGAGGAAGGGAAGGAATTGAGGGAGATATAGGGAACAAGGATCTACAGGTAAAAAATCATGAACTAATTTTAAAAAATATCCGGCATGCATGGACTCAGGATGTTCCCAAGAGGATATGGGGATCTAACAAGTATTTGGCGGTCTTTAGCTGAGGGAACTCTAGCAGAGGCCCAGTGATGGGTTTCAAGTAACCAGTAGGACATTTTATTTCATTTTTAAAAGTTATTTTGTCATATATAGTACCCTACTTGAATGTCTGCTGGTAGAAAAGAAGAAGGCAACAGATCTGATTGTAGATGGTCGTGAGCTACCATCTGGTTGGTGGGAGTTAACTCATATCCTCTGTAAGTACAGTCAGTGTGCTTCAACTTTTAGTCTTCTGTCTCTTCCATTGTTGTGTTTTTAAGAAAGGGCCTCATTATGTATCTGTGACTGGCCTGGAATTCATTGAGATTCATGCTTTTGGCTCCTGAGTCCTGGGTTCAAAGGCATGAAACACCATGATCATCTCAGGAATAAAATTTTATATTGTTAACATAAATAAGCATTAGTTTAGTTAAAATGGCTAGTGCTATGCATTCTGAGACAATAATTAATTTTTATTACATTTCTTATTCACACAAAATTGAGGTCGATTTTGTTTCTAAATTAAAAAGTAGTAAATTATGGGCTATAATTAGGGGTTATTGGCTAGTGTCTAGAATTCCTGATACTAAGAGATTTAAGTTCAGCCTCTCTTACCAACAAAGAAAAATAGGGCCTGAGTAGATATCTCAGTCAATAAATTACAAACACGAAGGACCAGAGATCAAGCAAAATGCTAAATCTAGAAGGGGATGATTAAAAGTTAAACTTGTGGGACATTTGATCATTATGTGAAATTAGGGTGCCTTTTACCTTGACTGCCTAAGACACTTAATTGGTTTAATAAAAAGTTAAACGGCCAATTGCTCAAAAGGAATGGTTAGGCAGGATTGCTGGGCTGAGAGAAAAACTCAGGGGAATGAATCTAGGCCTGGACCCATGCCAGGAAGACAAAGAGGGAGCTGCAAATACAGAATAATAGACAACAGGCTAATAGACATTTGTTAAGGTATAGGAAATTGTTGGGAACAAGGTTAGGTTAAAGGTCAATCATTCATAATTTAGAAATGTCTGTGTCATTATTTGGGGATGGAATATTCCAAGAAAATCTGACAAGAAAGTCCAACTACATAATAGCACTGGAAAGGTGAGAGAGATCTGTAAGTCTCAGTGGCAGAAAAGTTTACCTTCATAAATGTGAACCTGATAAATAAGATGGACAATTGGGATTGAATTGACTTTGACATGTGATCTCTCTATTGCACTGTCTCTGTCTGTCTGTGCTTCTGCCTCTCTCTCCCCATAAATAAACACAAACACCCACACCCACACCCACACCCACCCACACACACACACACATACACACACACACAGTAAACAAACAGATATATCCCATATTGTATTGTGGTTGGTTGTCTTCACCTATTCTATCCCTGTATGTGCCTTTTCTGTTTGTTTACTCGAGAAAGGGTTTCCCTGTGTAGCCCTGCCTGACCCCAAACTCACTTTGTGTACAAGGCTAGTCTAAAACTGAAGTGATGCCTACCTCAGCATCCCTTAATACAAACTGGCTCCTTATTTAGAATTAAGGCAAAAGCTGTCAGGTTTTTCAAATTGATAAATACAAGTGAATTGATACTGCATAATCTGAACACATATTACCTGCAAAAGCAATGTATGTAGTGCCACAATACTCTGCAATGACACAGAAAATACACTTTGAAATTGACACATTCCATCTTTTTCAAAACTTGAATCTGAAGTTAGTTCCAATTTTCTCATACACAATATGATTTGTTATTAATATTGACAAACTGTTAATTCCTAAATTCTTAAAACAATCAAAATTGTTATGAGATACATAAAAGTCCAATGAAATTTCATGCGGGAATGAATGCAGCAGCATACCTTTGATTGCCTCAAAGTTGCCACATGTTGTTGGAACAGGTTCAGCTTCTCTACGGTGGGGTCAGAGGTGATATGCGAATCATATATAGGCCTATGAAGAAGTTTACATAGTTCTTCATATTGTTATAAGAGTAGTTTATGTTTATGAATTCTGTCTGTTTTACATTTTTTGAGGAATTCTACATGAGTGTACAATTCTTTTCTAGTTAATGGACACTTGTCTGTTTTTTTTTTTTTAATGAAACCAGATATGATTATAGTAAGGTGCAAGGATGGTAATGGAACTACAAAATAATAGGAATGCCAAATGGTTAAATTGACATACAAGGCAGTTTAAGCCTCGGGTGGTGTCACAATTTTTTAATTGTAGCACTTGGGAGACAGAAGTGCAGTGGTTATCTGTGAGTTGGAGACCACCCTTGAATACAAACTATGGGCTAAGATGGGCAGAGCTATTACACAGAGATAAACTGCCAAAAATGTAGGTTATGCCAAACAGAAAAAAATGAAAAAAGGATCACCTAATACTTCTAGCAAGAAAGAACAATTATGACTTTGTTTCGTGCTTGACTTCTCCTATGTGGTAAAAAAATAACTAGAGTCCCGATACTCCAACCTCCTTTTCAGGTTAAGATTACAGGTATCAGTCACCATGCTCAACTCCCTTTTACAATTCCTACTGTAGTAAAATATTCCTGACTTATAGCCCTGCGTGTAATATCTTTGGTAGTAAATACAGATTGCTCCAATTTATACTGTAGTAAAACACACCTGAATTATTGCCCTGCTCCAAGTTAACAACAATCTTAATGAAATTCCATCCCCACAAATGGGACAAAAGCAATATGTACTCAGCACAATCTATATTGCAAGTATAAACACAGCCAGTTTTTCACTGTCAATACAGTACTCAAATTACACAATACTTACACTAATATTCCCATGATCACCTCTTTGCCCATTACTATGAATACAGTAGATCCTGCCCCATTCCTGGTGGATAAAGAATGAAGTAGAGTGAATATTATTTATATATTGTAAAAATATAGTTTCACTAATCATTGTTTAAAAACTGCCTTATATTCAGAGAAAACAGATGTGATTAGTATACTCCAAAGGTTCTCATGTGCCTAAATTCACATGAGTGAACTTGAGTGTTTAAGAAAAAAAAAAGGATTTTTCATGTAGCACATCTACATCAATCATATTCACTTAAGGAAAATGGTCTAATGTCATGGTCTTCTTGAAGAATCAATTATCCTTACCTTTGAAAGGCAGTCTGACTATTGGTATTATTCCATTTACAGACATGGGTGGTATGATTCTACTTTACTAGTAATGGAACATGAGATACCTCAACATTATCATTCAGCTCTCCCTAGTGTCCCATATTTTCAGAATCATCCTGGATGGCTGAGTGGTACACAGGTTTGATCATTAAAGGAGCCACAAAGTTTTAAATTTGTCTGGTAACAACTATTTGTATCACTACATATACTCGGCTCTTATGTACCCATTTATTCTCTGGTGGTGGATGGTAGATCAGACATATATATGAAGAAGGAATGGAGGACAGAAATCAAGTTTGGGGTGATACTGTCTACCTGGGTTTTTGATATAAAGCCTAACTTACAAGACTATGAGATTCTTTCCTTCATGTATTTAAGTGTGTTGCTTGTGAATCTGGTGACCACTGAAGTCACAAGTCAGTGCTGGTTTCCCTGGAATAGCAGTTCAGTACAGTTATAGTCCACCACATGGGCTAGAAACTGAAACCTGCTCTTATTCAAGAGCAGAAAAGGCATGCAATTGAACAATGTATCTTAAGCTGCTGTCTTATTTTTACGTATTTTGGAGATGGAGTTTCTCAGTCCACCTATCTCTGCCTCTCAATGTTGAAGTTAGAAGTATATGCAACCATTATGTTTTTTCACTCGAGACAAGGTTCCTATATGATGCCCTGGCTGTCTTGAAACTTACTCTGTAGAACAGGCTGGCCTTTGAAGATCTTTCTGCCTCTGACTCTGCTTCCAAAGTACTGGTGTTAAAGGCATAATCCACAACCCAGCAATCTGGATAAATTTTCAAGAATTGTGAGGAGTGAATTGAGGTTTTCATGGCTTTGAGGGAAGCAGTTTTCAAATTAATCAATTTATTCAATGTTTCCTTACCCCTCCTTCAAACAAACACCAATGCCTCCCATTTCTCTGAAGTTAAAATATTATTATGCTCTGTAAAACAAAAGAAAAAAATTGTAAGCAGGGTGATAGGGTAACTGCCTTCCACATTTGTCATATATATCCCTCCTCCAACTAGAATGCTTTCCATTTGCAATGCTAAACTGACAACATATTCCTCTGTCTTAGAAAACTACCAGCTGTTTTTTGAACATGACAAAATATAAGCCTAAACATATATAATTTTTTACTTTTACAAAAAAGTCCCATGCGAGAGGGTAGAGAGGGCAAAAGGGAGGGAAGGATGGAGGGAGGGCTTGGGGGGAGGGAGCAAGGGAGGGAGAGGGAACTGGGATCTACATGTAAAATAATAATAATAAAAAAAAATGCTTTGACTCCAAAATTTAAGTTGAAGAACAAGTTACTGGGGAAAAGTATTTCTATTTTTGTTTCCACAGAAAATGAAAAGATGTGGATTCCTTCCAGACTAATGTGGTTTGATCACACCAGACCGCCTGAAACAGAGTACAGGCTGATCCTACATTCCAAACAGCTGGACAAAACAGCCCTACAGACTACAGCTAGGATATCTGAATCTTCTTCAAATCCCCCAAGACAGCGCCCCTTACCAGCAGGAAGTAGTTTGGAAAGAACGACGCCCAAATTCCCAAATATTGTGTATAAATGTTTGTTTTCATTTAATTGGACTTTGTTATATAAAATTAAATAAAAAATACTCTATATGCAAAAAAAAAAAAAAAAAAAAACAAAAAAACAAAAAAAGCCCCATGCATTTAGGTAGCTATGTGTAGTGCAAGTTTATAATTGAAGCAGTTTTCAAATTAATCAATTTATTCAATGTTTCCTTACCCCGTCTGTCAAACAAACACCAATGCCTCACATTTCTCTATGCAAGTTTATAATTGCAGCACTTGGAAGTATGGACAGATGACTGCTAATACCTTCAAGTGGTCTTGGCTACAAAGCAAGACCCTGCCTCAAAACAAATAAGTATACATAAAGAGAATTAAATGTAACCATCTCATATTTAATTATTGAAAAATACAAACCTAAAACTGACACGAATGTTAACCTAACACCAACCCTAACCTAACGTTAACCTGAAGATAACCCTAAGCATAACCATAAACTAAGAAAAACACTAACCCAAACCGTGACTCTAACCAAATCTAACGTGACTCTAACGTAATCTAACACTATGACTAACACGAATACAACTCAAACCCTAAACCTCACATGATCACCAACCTTAAAGCTACCCTAACAATCCCTAATCTGAACCCTCCACCTAACCGTAACACTAACCATAACCATAACACTAACCCTAACACTAATATTAACACTAAACCTAAGCATAACATAACCTTAACCTAAACCTATTCCAATCCATGACACTAACCCTAACCTAAAGTTACATTAACCCTAACATTACCCCTGAAACTTAACCCTAACATGAACACTAACCCCAACCCTAAGCTAATCCTAACCCTAAAAGTAACCATAATATTACAACTAACTAAATGTAACACCAGGCAAAACCCAACACGAAAACTAAAACTAACCCAAACCTTAACCTAACACCAATGCTAACCTAACATTAACACTGACCCTAAGCCTAACCCAAACCTAACACATGCACTTACCATGACCGTGACTCTAAGCAAACCACAATCTACTGCTAACACTAACACAAACTCAAACCCAAAACCTCACATTATCACCAGCCCTAACGCTAACACTAAGCAATCCCTATTCTGAACCCTCCTCCTAACCATAACAATAACCATAACCATAACACTGATGCTACCACGAATATTAACCCTAATCCTACACATATCATAAGCCTAACCTAAACCTATTCCAATCCATAAAACTAACCCTAACCATAACACTAACTCTAAACATAGTGCTAACACAAACACTAAACAGAACACTCATTTTAACCACTAAACCTAACGATAAGATTAACACCAAGTAAACTATAAACCCCACTTAAACTCTAAAAAAAAACCTGAAACGTAACATTAACGCTAAAGTAACACACACCCAAACCCAACGATAACCTTAACCCTAACCCTAAGCCTAACCTAAACTTAACACTAAAACTAACACTAATAATAAACGTAATACTAACCTAACCCTAACACAAACCGTAACCGTATCACTTGCCCTGACCATACGACAAAAACTAATGCAAATTCTAACCGTAACCCTAAACCCACTAACAAACGCTACCCCTAACACTGACTGTAACACTGTCATAAACCTCACACTAACCCTAGCACGAAGCCTAACCCTAACCTTAACCCTAACCCAAATGCTAAAGTAACGCTCACCATAATGCTAAACCTAACCCTAACCATAAAACTAGCCATAAACCTAACAGAAAGTGAAACCACGGCGCTAAACCCAACCCTACACCTACCACTAACCCTAACGCTTACCATAATCATAAGCACTAACCCTAACCCTAAAACTAACAGTAAAATCTAGACATACCACTATCACTTAAACAGACCCTGAACTATCCATTCCCCTAGCATTAACAGCATCAATATACGTAATGCACACTAAAGCAAAACACTAACTCTAACCCTAACCTAAATTAACATTAACACTAACATCAACCTGAAAGTTAACCTAACAAAAACTGTAAACCTAACCCTAAAAAAACTCTAACCCTAAACATAGCAATAATGCTACCACTAACTAAATGTATCGCACAGCCAAACCCAACAATAAACCTAAAACTGACACGAACGTTAACCTAACACCAACCCTAACCTAACGTTAACTTGAAGATAACCCTAAGCATAACCATAAACTAAGAAAAACACTAACCCAAACCGTGACTCTAACCAAATCTAACGTGACTCTAACCTTAATCTAACACTATGACTAACACTAATACAACTCAAACCCTAAACCTCACATGATCACCAACCTTAAAGCTAACCCTAACAATCACTAATCTGAACCCTCCACCTAACTGTAACACTAACCATAACCATAACACTAACCCTAACACTAATATTAAGACTAAAGCTAAGCATAACATAACCTTAACCTAAACCTATTCCAATCCATGACACTAACCCTCACCTAAAGGTACATTAACTCTAACATTAACCCTGAAACTTAACCCTAACATAAACACTAACCCCAACCCTAAGCTAATCCTAACCCTAAAAGTAACCATAATATTACAACTAACTAAATGTAACGCCAGGCAAAACCCAACACAAAAACTAAAACTAACCCAAACCTTAACCTAACACCAATGCTAACCTAACATTAACACTGACCCTAAGCCTAACCCAAACCTAACACATGCACTTACCATGACCGTGACTCTAAGCAAACCACAATCTAATGCTAAGAATAACACTAACACAAACTCAAACCCAAAACCTGACATTATCACCAACCCTAACGCTAACACTAAGCAATCCCTATTCTGAACCCTCCTCCTAACCATAACAATAATCATAACCATAACACTAACACTAACACGAATATTAACCCTAATCCTACGTATATCATAAGCCTAACCTAAACCTATTCCAATCCATAAAACTAACCCTAACCATAACACTAACTCTAAACATAGTGCTAACACAAACACTAAACAGAACACTCATTCTAACCACTAACCCTAATGATAACATTAACACTAACTAAACTATAAACCCCACTTTAACTCTGAAAGAAAAACCTGAAACCTAACATTAACGCTAAAGTAACACACACCCAAAACCAACGATAACGTTAACCCTAACCCTAAGCCTAACTTAAACTTAACACTAACACTAACACTAATAATATACATAATACTAACCTAACCCTAACACAAAGCATAACCGTATCACTTGCCCTGACCATACGACAAAAACTAATGCAAATTCTAACCGTAACCCGAAACCCACTAACAAACGCTACCCCTAACACTGACTGTAACACTGTCATAAACCTCACACTAACCCTAGCACGAAGCCTAACCCTAACATTAACCCTAACCCAAATGCTAAAGTAACGCTCACAATAATGCTCAACCTAATCCTAACCATAAAACTAGCCATAAACCTAACAGAAAGAGAAATCACAGCGCTAAACCCAACCCTACACCTACCACTAAGACTAACGGTTACCATAATCATAACCACTAACCCTAACCCTAAAACTAACAGTAAAATCTAGACATACCACTATCACTGAAAATGACCCTGAACTATCCATTCCCCTAGCATTAACAGCATCATTATAGGTAATTCACACTAAACAAAACACTAACACTAACCCTAACCTAAACTAACATTAACACTAACATCAACCTGAAAGTTAACCCTAACAAAAACTGTAAACCTAACCCTAACCTAACTCTAACCCTAAACATAACAATAATGCTCCCACTAAGTAAATGTATTGCACAGCTAAAACCCAACACTAAACCGAAAACTGACACGACGTTAACCTAACACTAACCCTAACCTAACGCTAACCTGACGATAAACCTAAGCATAACCATAAACTAAGAAAAACACTAACCCGAACCGTGACTCTAACCAAATCTAACGTGACTCTAACCTTAATGTAACACTATGACTAACACTAACACAACTCAAACCCTAAACCTCACATGATCACCAACCTTAAAGCTAACTCTAACAATCACTAATCTGAACCCTCCACCTAACCGTAACACTAACCATAACCATAACACTAACCCTAACACTAATATTAAGACTATAGCTAAGCATAACATAACCTTAACCTAAACCTATTCCAATCCATGACACTAACCCTCACCTAAAGGTACATTAACTCTAACCTTAACCCTGAAACTTAACCCTAACATAAACACTAACCCCAACCCTAAGCTAATCCTAACCCTAAAAGTAACCATAATATTACAACTAACTAAAAGTAACGCCAGGCAAAACCCAACACGAAAACTAAAACTAACCCAAACCTTAACCTAACACCAATGCTAACCTAACATTAACACTGACTCTAAGCCTAACCCAAACCTAACACATGCACTTACCATGACCGTGACTCTAAGCAAACCACAATTTAATGCTAAGAATAACACTAACACAAACTCAAACCCAAAACCTGACATTATCACCAACCCTAACGCTAACACTAAGCAATCCCTATTCTGAACGCTCCTCCTAACCATAACAATAACCATAACCATAACACTAACACTAACACGAATATTAACCCTAATCCTACGTATATCATAAGCCTAACCTAAACCTATTCCAATCCATAAAACTAACCCTAACCATAACACTAACTCTAAACATAGTGCTAACACAAACACTAAACAGAACACTCATTCTAACCACTAACCCTAATGATAACATTAACACTAACTAAACTATAAACCCCACTTTAACTCTGAAAGAAAAACCTGAAACCTAACATTAACGCTAAAGTAACACACACCCAAAACCAACGATAACGTTAACCCTAACCCTAAGCCTAACTTAAACTTAACACTAACACTAACACTAATAATATACATAATACTAACCTAACCCTAACACAAAGCGTAACCGTATCACTTGCCCTGACCATACAACAAAAACTAATGCAAATTCTAACCGTAACCCTAAACCCACTAACAAACGCTACCCCTAACACTGACTGTAACACTGTCATAAACCTCACACTAACCCTAGCACGAAGCCTAACCCTAACCTTAACCCTAACCCAAATGCTAAAGTAACGCTCACCATAATGCTAAACCTAACCCTAACCATAAAACTAGCCATAAACCTAACAGAAAGTGAAACCACGGCGCTAAACCCAACCCTACACCTACCACTAACCCTAACGCTTACCATAATCATAAGCACTAACCCTAACCCTAAAACTAACAGTAAAATCTAGACATACCACTATCACTTAAACAGACCCTGAACTATCCTTTCCCCTAGCATTAACAGCATCAATATACGTAATGCACACTAAAGCAAAACACTAACTCTAACCCTAACCTAAATTAACATTAACACTAACATCAACCTGAAAGTTAACCTAACAAAAACTGTAAACCTAACCCTAACCTAACTCTAACCCTGAACATAGCAATAATGCTACCACTAACTAAATGTATCGCACAGCCAAAACCCAACACTAAACCTAAAACTGACACGAACGTTAACCTAACACCAACCCTCACCTAATCGTAACCTGATGATAACCCTAAGCATAACCTTAACCTAAGACAAACACTAACCCAAACCGTGACTCTAACGAAATATAACGTGACTCTAACGTAATCTCACACTATGACTAACACTAACACAACTCAAACCCTAAAGCTCACATGATCACCAACCTTAAAGCTAACCCTAACAATCCCTAATTGGAACCCTCCACCTAACCGTAACACTAACCATAACCATAACACTAACCCTAATAAAAATATTAAGACTAAAGCTAAGCATAACATAACCTTAACCTAAACCTATTCCAATCCATGACACTAACCCTTACCTAAAGTTACATTAAACCTAACATTACCCCTGAAACTTAACCCTAACATAAACACTAACCCCAACCCTAAGCTAATCCTAACCCTAAAAGTAACCATAATATTACAACTAACTAAATGTAACACCAGGCAAAACCCAACACGAAAACTAAAACTAACCCAAACCTTAACCTAACACCAATGCTAACCTAACATTAACACTGAACCCTAAGCCTAACCCAAACCTAACACATGCACTTACCATGACCGTGACTCTAAGCAAACCACAATCTAATACTAAGACTAACACGAACACAAACTCAAACCCAAAACCTCACATTATCACCAACCCTAACTCTAACACTAAGCAATCCCTATTCTGAACCCTCCTCCTAACCATAACAATAACCATAACCGTAACACTGACGCTACCACGAATATTAACCCTAAACCTAAGCATATCATAAGCCTAACCTAAACCTATTCCAATCCATAAAACTAACCCTAACCATAACACTAACTCTAAACATAGTGCTAACACAAACACTAAACAGAACACTCATTCTAACCACTAACCCTAACGATAACATTAACACTAACTAAACTATAAACCCCACTTTAACTTTAAAAAAAAACCTGAAACCTAACATTAACGCTAAAGTATCACACACCCAAAACCAACGATAACCTTAACCCTAACTCTAAGCCTAACCTAATCTTAACACTAACACTAACACTAATAATATACATAATACTAACCTAACCCTAACACAAAGCGTAACCGTATCACTTGCCCTGACCATACGACAAAAACTAATGCAAATTCTAACCGTAACCAGAAACCCACTAACAAACGCTACCCCTAACACTGACTGTAACACTGTCATAAACCTCACACTAACCCTAGCACGAAGCCTAACCCTAACCTTAACCCTAACCCAAATGCTAAAGTAACGCTCACCATAATGCTAAACCTAACCCTAACCATAAAACTAGCCATAAACCTCACAGAAAGTGAAACCACGGCGCTAAACCCAACCCTACACCTACCACTAACCCTAACGCTTACCATAAACATAAGCACTAACCCTAACCCTAAAACTAACAGTAAAATCTAGACATACCACTATCACTTAAACAGACCCTGAACTATCCATTCCCCTAGCATTAACAGCATCAATATACGTAATGCACACTAAAGCAAAACACTAACTCTAACCCTAACCTAAATTAACATTAACACTAACATCAACCTGAAAGTTAACCTAACAAAAACTGTAAACCTAACCCTAACCTAACTCTAACCCTAAACATAGCAATAATGCTACCACCAACTAAATGTATCGCACAGCCAAACCCAACAATAAACCTAAAACTGACACGAACGTTAACCTAACACCAACCCTAACCTAACGTTAACTTGAAGATAACCCTAAGCATAACCATAAACTAAGACAAACACTAACACAAACCGTGACTCTAACCAAATCTAACGTGAATCCAACGTAATCTAACACTATGACTAACACTAACACAACTCAAACGTACACCTCACATGATCACCAACCTTAAAGCTAAACCTAACAATCACTAATCTGAACCCTCCACCTAACGGTAACACTAACCATAACCATAACACTAACCCTAACACTAATATTAAGACTATAGCTAAGCATAACATAACCTTAACCTAAACCTATTCCAATCCATGACACTAACCCTCACCTAAAGATACATTAACTCTAACCTTAACCCTGAAACTTAACCCTAACATAAACACTAACCCCAACCCTAAGCTAATCCTAACCCTAAAAGTAACCATAATATTACAACTAACTAAATGTAACGCCAGGCAAAACCCAACACGAAAACTAAAACTAACCCAAACCTTAACCTAACACCAATGCTAACCTAACATTAACACTGACACTAAGCCTAACCCAAACCTAACACATGCACTTACCATGACCGTGACTCTAAGCAAACCACAATCTAATGCTAAGAATAACACTAACACAAACTCAAACCCAAAACCTGACATTATCACCAACCCTAACGCTAACACTAAGCAATCCCTATTCTGAACCCTCCTCCTAACCATAACAATAACCATAACCATAACACTAACACTAACACGAATATTAACCCTAATCCTACACATATCATAAGCCTAACCTAAACCTATTCCAATCCATAAAACTAACCCTAACCATAACACTAACTCTAAACATAGTGCTAACACAAACACTAAACAGAACACTCATTCTAACCACTAACCCTAATGATAACATTAACACTAACTAAACTATAAACCCCACTTTAACTCTGAAAGAAAAACCTGAAACCTAACATTAACGCTAAAGTAACACACACACCCAAAACCAACGATAACGTTAACCCTAACCCTAAGCCTAACTTAAACTTAACACTAACACTAACACTAATAATATACATAATACTAACCTAACCCTAACACAAAGCGTAACCGTATCACTTGCCCTGACCATACGACAAAAACTAATGCAAATTCTAACCGTAACCCGAAACCCACTAACAAACGCTACCCCTAACACTGACTGTAACACTGTCATAAACCTCACACTAACCCTAGCACGAAGCCTAACCCTAACCTTAACCCTAACCCAAATGCTAAAGTAACGCTCACCATAATGCTAAACCTAACCCTAACCATAAAACTAGCCATAAACCTAACAGAAAGTGAAACCACGGCGCTAAACCCAACCCTACACCTACCACTAAGACTAACGGTTACCATAATCATAACCACTAACCCTAACCATAAAACTAACAGTAAAATCTAGACATACCACTATCACTGAAAATGACCCTGAACTATCCATTCCCCTAGCATTAACAGCATCATTATAGGTAATTCACACTAAACAAAACACTAACACTAACCCTAACCTAAACTAACATTAACACTAACATCAACCTGAAAGTTAACCCTAACAAAAACTGTAAACCTAACCCTAACCTAACTCTAACCCTAAACATAACAATAATGCTCCCACTAAGTAAATGTATTGCACAGCTAAAACCCAACACTAAACCGAAAACTGACACGAACGTTAACCTAACACTAACCCTAACCTAACGCTAACCTGACGATAAACCTAAGCATAACCATAAACTAAGAAAAACACTAACCCGAACCGTGACTCTAACCAAATCTAACGTGACTCTAACCTTAATGTAACACTATGACTAACACTAACACAACTCAAACCCTAAACCTCACATGATCACCAACCTTAAAGCTAACTCTAACAATCACTAATCTGAACCCTCCACCTAACCGTAACACTAACCATAACCATAACACTAACCCTAACACTAATATTAAGACTATAGCTAAGCATAACATAACCTTAACCTAAACCTATTCCAATCCATGACACTAACCCTCACCTAAAGATACATTAACTCTAACCTTAACCCTGAAACTTAACCCTAACATAAACACTAACCCCAACCCTAAGCTAATCCTAACCCTAAAAGTAACCATAATATTACAACTAACTAAATGTAACGCCAGGCAAAACCCAACACGAAAACTAAAACTAACCCAAACCTTAACCTAACACCAATGCTAACCTAACTTTAACACTGACTCTAAGCCTAACCCAAACCTAACACATGCACTTACCATGACCGTGACTCTAAGCAAACCACAATCTAATGCTAAGAATAACACTAACACAAACTCAAACCCAAAACCTGACATTATCACCAACCCTAACGCTAACACTAAGCAATCCCTATTCTGAACCCTCCTCCTAACCATAACAATAACCATAACCATAACACTAACACTAACACGAATATTAACCCTAATCCTACGCATATCATAAGCCTAACCTAAACCTATTCCAATCCATAAAACTAACCCTAACCATAACACTAACTCTAAACATAGTGCTAACACAAACACTAAACAGAACACTCATTCTAACCACTAACCCTAATGATAACATTAACACTAACTAAACTATAAACCCCACTTTAACTCTGAAAGAAAAACCTGAAACCTAACATTAACGCTAAAGTACCACACACCCAAAACCAACGATAACGTTAACCCTAACCCTAAGCCTAACTTAAACTTAACACTAACACTAACACTAATAATATACATAATACTAACCTAACCCTAACACAAAGCGTAACCGTATCACTTGCCCTGACCATACAACAAAAACTAATGCAAATTCTAACCGTAACCCGAAACCCACTAACAAACGCTACCCCTAACACTGACTGTAACACTGTCATAAACCTCACACTAACCCTAGCACGAAGCCTAACCCTAACCTTAACCCTAACCCAAATGCTAAAGTAACGCTCACCATAATGCTAAACCTAACCCTAACCATAAAACTAGCCATAAACCTAACAGAAAGTGAAACCACGGCGCTAAACCCAACCCTACACCTACCACTAACCCTAACGCTTACCATAATCATAAGCACTAACCCTAACCCTAAAACTAACAGTAAAATCTAGACATACCACTATCACTTAAACAGACCCTGAACTATCCTTTCCCCTAGCATTAACAGCATCAATATACGTAATGCACACTAAAGCAAAACACTAACTCTAACCCTAACCTAAATTAACATTAACACTAACATCAACCTGAAAGTTAACCTAACAAAAACTGTAAACCTAACCCTAACCTAACTCTAACCCTGAACATAGCAATAATGCTACCACTAACTAAATGTATCGCACAGCCAAAACCCAACACTAAACCTAAAACTGACACGAACGTTAACCCAACACCAACCCTCACCTAATCGTAACCTGATGATAACCCTAAGCATAACCATAACCTAAGACAAACACTAACCCAAACCGTGACTCTAACCAAATATAACGTGACTCTAACGTAATCTCACACTATGACTAACACTAACACAACTCAAACCCTAAAGCTCACATGATCACCAACCTTAAAGCTAACCCTAACAATCCCTAATCTGAACCCTCCACCTAACCGTAACACTAACCATAACCATAACACTAACCCTAATAAAAATATTAAGACTAAAGCTAAGCATAACATAACCTTAACCTAAACCTATTCCAATCCATGACACTAACCCTTACCTAAAGTTACATTAAACCTAACATTACCCCTGAAACTTAACCCTAACATAAACACTAACCCCAACCCTAAGCTAATCCTAACCCTAAAAGTAACCATAATATTACAACTAACTAAATGTAACACCAGGCAAAACCCAACACGAAAACTAAAACTAACCCAAACCTTAACCTAACACCAATGCTAACCTAACATTAACACTGAACCCTAAGCCTAACCCAAACCTAACACATGCACTTACCATGACCGTGACTCTAAGCAAACCACAATCTAATACTAAGACTAACACGAACACAAACTCAAACCCAAAACCTCACATTATCACCAACCCTAACGCTAACACTAAGCAATCCCTATTCTGAACCCTCCTCCTAACCATAACAATAACCATAACCATAACACTGACGCTACCACGAATATTAACCCTAAACCTAAGCATATCATAAGCCTAACCTAAACCTATTCCAATCCATAAAACTAACCCTAACCATAACACTAACTCTAAACATAGTGCTAACACAAACACTAAACAGAACACTCATTCTAACCACTAACCCTAACGATAACATTAACACTAACTAAACTATAAACCCCACTTTAACTTTAAAAAAAAACCTGAAACCTAACATTAACGCTAAAGTATCACACACCCAAAACCAACGATAACCTTAACCCTAACTCTAAGCCTAACCTAATCTTAACACTAACACTAACACTAATAATATACATAATACTAACCTAACCCTAACACAAAGCGTAACCGTATCACTTGCCCTGACCATACAACAAAAACTAATGCAAATTCTAACCGTAACCAGAAACCCACTAACAAACGCTACCCCTAACACTGACTGTAACACTGTCATAAACCTCACACTAACCCTAGCACGAAGCCTAACCCTAACCTTAACCCTAACCCAAATGCTAAAGTAACGCTCACCATAATGCTAAACCTAACCCTAACCATAAAACTAGCCATAAACCTAACAGAAAGTGAAACCACGGGCGCTAAACCCAACCCTACACCTACCACTAACCCTAACGCTTACCATAATCATAAGCACTAACCCTAACCCTAAAACTAACAGTAAAATCTAGACATACCACTATCACTTAAACAGACCCTGAACTATCCATTCCCCTAGCATTAACAGCATCAATATACGTAATGCACACTAAAGCAAAACACTAACTCTAACCCTAACCTAAATTAACATTAACACTAACATCAACCTGAAAGTTAACCTAACAAAAACTGTAAACCTAACCCTAACCTAACTCTAACCCTAAACATAGCAATAATGCTACCACTAACTAAATGTATCGCACAGCCAAAACCCAACAATAAACCTAAAACTGACACGAACGTTAACCTAACACCAACCCTAACCTAAGGTTAACTTGAAGATAACCCTAAGCATAACCATAAACTAAGACAAACACTAACACAAACCGTGACTCTAACCAAATCTGACGTGAATCCAACGTAATCTAACACTATGACTAACACTAACACAACTCAAACCCTACACCTCACATGATCACCAACCTTAAAGCTAACCCTAACAATCCCTAATCTGAACCCTCCACCTAACCGTAACACTAACCATAACCATAACACTAACCCTAACACAAATATTAAGACTAAAGCTAAGCATAACATAACCTTAACCTAAACCTATTCCAATCCATGACACTAACCCTAACCTAAAGTTACATTAACCCTAACATTACCCCTGAAACTTAACCCTAACATAAACACTAACCCCAACCCTAAGCTAATCCTAACACTAAAAGTAACCATAATATTACAACTAACTAAATGTAACACCAGGCAAAACCCAACACGAAAACTAAAACTAACCCAAACCTTAACCTAACACCAATGCTAACCTAACATTAACACTGAACACTAAGCCTAACCCAAACCTAACACATGCACTTACCATAACCGTGACTCTAAGCAAACCACAATCTAATGCTAACACTAACACAAACTCAAACCCAAAACCTCACATTATCACCAACCCTAACGCAAACACTAAGCAATCCCAATTCTGAACCCTCCTCCTAACCATAACAATAACCATAACCATAACACTGACGCTAACACGAATATTAACCCTAATCCTAAGCATATCATAAGCCTAACCTAAACCTATTCCAATCCATAAAACTAACCCTAACCATAACACTAACTCTAAACATAGTGCTAACACAAACACTAAACATAACACTCATTCTAACCACTAACCCTAACGATAACATTAACACTAACTAAACTATAAACCCCACTTTAACTTAAAAAAAAACCTGAAACCTAACATTAACGCTAAAGTATCACACACCCAAAACCAACGATAACCTTAACCCTAACCCTAAGCCTAACCTAATCTTAACACTAACACTAACACTAATAATAAACGTAATACTAACCTAACCCTAACACAAAGCCTAAACGTAACACTTGCCCTGACCATACGACAAAAACTAATGCAAACTCTAACCGTAACCCGAAACCCACTAACAAACGCTACCCCTAACACTGACTGTAACACTGTTATAAACCTCACACTAACCCTAGCACGAAGCCTAACCCTAACCTTAACCCTAACCCAAATCCTAAAGTAACGCTCACCATAATGCTCAACCTAACCCTAACCATAAAACTAGCCATAAACCTAACAGAAAGTGAAACCACGGTGCTAAACCCAACCCTACACCTACCACTAACCCTAACGCTTACCATAATCATAAGCACTAACCCTAACACTAAAACTAACAGTAAAAACCTACCACTATCACTTAAACGACCCACTATCCATTCCCCTAGCATTACCAGCATCAATATACGTAATGCAAACTAAAGCAAAAACACTAACACTAACCCTAACCTAAACTAACATTAACACTAACATCAACCTGAAAGTTAACCCTAACAAAAACTGTAAACCTAACCCTAACCTAACTCTAACCCTAAACATGACAATAATGCTCCCACTAAGTAAATGTATCGCACAGCTAAAACCCAACACTAAACCGAAAACTGACACGAACGTTAACCTAACACTAACCCTAACCTAACGCTAACCTGACGATAAACCTAAGCATAACCATAACCTAAGACAAACACTAACCGAAACCGTGACTCTAATCAAATCTAAGGTGACTCTAAAGTAATCTAACACTATGACTAACACTAACACAACTCAAACCCTAAACCTCACATGATCACCAACCTTAAAGCTAACCCTAACAATCCCTAATCTGAACCCTCCACCTAACCATAACACTAACCATAACCATAACACTAACCCTAACACTAATATTAAGACTAAAGCTAAGCATAACATAACCTTAACCTAAACCTATTCCAATCCATGACACTAACCCTAACCTAAAGTTACATTAACCCTAACATTAACCCTGAAACTTAACCCTAACATAAACACTAACCCCAACACTAAGCTAATCCTAACCCTAAAAGTAACCATAATATTACAACTAACTAAATGGAACGCCAGCCAAGACCTAACACGAAAACTAAAACTAACCCAAATCTTAACCTAACACCAATCCTAACCTAACACTAACACTGAACCGTAAGCCTAACCCAAACCTAACACATGCACTTACCATGACCGTGACTCTAAGCAAACCACAATCTAATGCTAAGACTAACACTAACACAAACTCAAACCCAAAACCTCACATTATCACCATCCCTAACGCTAACACTAAGCAATCCCTATTCTGAACCCTCCTCCTAACCATAACAATAACCATAACCATAACACTGACGCTAACCACGAATATTAACCCTAATCCTACACATATCATAAGCCTAACCTAAACCTATTCCAATCCATAAAACTAACCCTAACCATAACACTAACTCTAAACATAGTGCTAACACAAACACTAAACAGAACACTCATTCTAACCACTAACCCTAATGATAACATTAACACTAACTAAACTATAAACCCCACTTTAACTCTAAAAAAAAAACCTGAAACCTAACATTAACGCTAAAGTAACATACACCCAAAACCCAACGATAACCTTAACCCTAACCCTAAGCCTAACCTAAACTTAACACTAACACTAACACTAATAATATACATAATACTAACCTAACCCTAACACAAAGCGTAACCGTATCACTTGCCCTGACCATACGACAAAAACTAATGCAAACTCTAACCGTAACCCCAAACCCACTAACAAACGCTACCACTAACACTGACTGTAACCCTGTCATAAACGTCACACTAACCCTAGCACGAAGCCTAACCCTAACCTTAACCCTAACCCAAATCCTAAAGTAACGCTCACCATAATGCTAAACCTAACCCTATACATAAAACTAGCCATAAACCTAACAGAAAGTGAAACCACGGCGCTAAACCCAACCCTACACCTACCACTAACCCTAACGCTTACCATAATCGTAAGCACTAACCCTAACCCTAAAACTAACAGTAAAATCTAGACATACCACTATCACTTAAACTGACCCTGAACTATCTATTCCCCTAGCATTAACAGCATCAATATACGTAATGCACACTAAAGCAAAAACACTAACACTAACCCTAACCTAAACTAACATTAAGACTAACATCAACCTGAAAGTTAACCCTAACAAAAACTGTAAATCTAACCCTAACCTATCTCTAACCCTAAACATAACAATAATGCTACCACCTACTAAATGTATCGCACAGCCAAAACCCAACACTAAATCTAAAACTGACACGAACGTTAACCTAACACCAACCCTAACCTAAAGCTAACACTGACGATAACCCTAAGCATAACCATTACCTAAGACAAACACTAACCCAAACCGTGACTCTAACCAAATCTAACGTGACTCTAACGTAATCTATCACTATGACTAACACTAACACAACTAAAACCATAAACCTCACATGATCACCAACCTTAAAGCTAACCCTAACAATCCCTAATCTGAACCCTCCACCGAACCGTAACACTAACCATAACCATAACACTAACCTTAACACTAATATTAAGACTAAACCTAAGCATAACATAACCTTAACCTAAAACTATTCCAATCCTTGACACTAACCCTAACCTAAACCCTGAAACTTAACCCTAACATAAACACTAACCCCAACCCTAAGCTAATCCTAACCCTAAAAGTAACCATAATACTACAACTAACTAAATGTAATGCCCAGCCAAAACCCAACACAAAAACTAAAACTAACCCAAACCTTTACCTAACACCAATCCTAACACTAACACTGAACCCTAAGCCTAACCCAAACCTAACACATGCACTTACCATAACCGTGACTCTAAGCAAACCACAATCTAATGCTAAGACTAACACTAACACAAACTCATACCCAAAACCTCACATTATCACCAACCCTAACGATAACACTAAGCAATCCCTATTCTGAACCCTCCTCCTAACCATAACAATAACCATAACCATAACACTAACGCTAACCCGAATATTAACCCTAATCCTAAGCATATCATAAGCCTAACCTAAACCTATTCCAATCCATAAAACTAACCCTAACCATAACACTAACTCTAAACATAGTGCTAACACAAACACTAAAGAGAACACTCATTCTAACCACTAACCCTAACGATAACATTAACACTAACTAAACTATAACCTAAATTTACCTCTAAAAAAAAACCTGAAACCTAACCCTACCACTAATAATAACGCTAAAGTAGCACGAACCCATAACCCAACAATAACCTTAACTCTAACCCTAGGCCTAACCTAAAGTTAACACTAAAACTAACACTAATAATAAACCTAACCCTAACACAAAGCATAACCGTATCACTTGATCTGACCATACTACTAAACCAATGCAAACTTTGACCTTATCCCTAAACGAACTAAGAAACACTACCCCTAATACTAACTGTAACCCTAACAAAATCGAACGGTAACCATAACAAGAAGCCTAACCCTAACCTAAACCCTAACCCAAATACTAAACTAACGGTCACCATAATGCTAAAGCTAACCCTAACCATATAACTAACCATAACCTTAAGAGATAGTGTAACCACGGCGATAAACCAACCCTACACTTAACAATAACCCTTATTCTTACCATAATCTTAACCACTAACCCTATACCTAAAACTAACACTATAAATCTAGACATACCACTATCACTTAAACTGACCCTGAACTATCCATTACACTAGCATTAACAGTATCACTTTACGTATTGCAATTAAAACAAAATACTAACACGAACCCTAACCTAAACTAACATTAACACTAACATCAAACTGAAATTTAACCCTAACAAAAACTGTAAACCTAACCCTAACCTAACTCTAACCGTAACATAACAATAATGCTACCACTAACTAAATGTTTCACACAGCCAAAACATAACACTAAACCTAAAATTAACACGAACGTTAACCTAACACCAACGCTAACCTAACGCTAACACTGACGATAACCCTAAGCATAACCATAAGCTAGGACAAACACTAAACCAATCCGTGACTCTAACCAAACTGTAATCTAACACTAAGTCTAACACTAACATAACACAAACCCTAAACCTCACATTATCACCCACGTTAAAGCTAACCCTAACCATCCCTACTCTGAACCCTCCACCTAACCATAACACTAACCATAACCATAATACCATAGCACAGCTACATCCCTGCAGCCCCTCTGGGGTTGTCTTAGCAGCACGTGGCCCCTAATAAGACCCCTCCACTGATTGTCTTGCATTTTGCCATCCATAGTTGCCAAGCATCCACTGCCTGGTGTCCTCACCTGCAATGGCCGCCTTGGGTTGGTAGCTGGAGAAGACCTTGCTGTCTGTCAGATGGGTGAGCATGGCCACTGTGTGTCCAAGCAGGATCCCCATACCAGCATCATCAGCAGCATGAAGAAGTAGAGAACTGACCACAGCTGGGACACTTCCTTGCTTCTAATGGCCTCAGTGTAGACGATAAAGACCAGGCCCATGCCCTGGACAGCCTGCAGATGATTAATAGACACCAGATACTCGTGTGAGTCAGAGGGGACAAGAGTGGAACACCATAGTTCGGACGTGGAAGGTCTCTCCTCCATGTGTTGCTGCACACTTCCAGGTGTGTAACTGTAACACCAAAAATAAAAACCCAGAGACAGATATTGGGGTTCAAGCATCAAGCTGAAGGTCAGAGCAGCAAAGCAGCCAAGACACTAGCCCTTACTTCTACCTCAGTCTAAAAGGGGTTGATCCTGTCCCTGCAAGATCTCTAGCAAACCTCAGAATGCTGCCTCTCCTCAGGGTGCCTAGAGACCAAATCTCACAATGCAGCCTGAGACATTGGGTTTCTGTTTTTTATATGCCTCTCTAGAGCTGGGATTAAAGGCATGAGCTCTGGTAATCTTATAGACTGATTCACTCTAGTGTATCCCTGGGAGGTTTCAAACTCACAGAAATCCACCCAAAGCGTGTGCCACCACTGCCTGGCTAGCTGGTATGGATGCTGGGATTAAAGGTATGTGTCACCTTTGCCTGATTGCAATAGCTTTTGACTGGCTTTGCTTTTTGAATCCTCGGGCAAGCTTTGACAAATCATACATAATATATCACCACATATAAATTTGTGGACTTTCAGAGCTGGGCTCTCACTGGAGATAGTAGACCATTGGGTGAGTGCCTTGAAGTTTTGTAGCCCGCTGTCACTTCCTGTCTGTTCTTGGCTTCCTTGCCCATCAATAGTTAGAGTCTTAGGCTCATGAGTCTATTGTCATGAATTGTACAATCCTTCTCCACCATGATAGATTGTACCTCTCACTCAGGAGAGCAAAATAAGTACCTCCCTCATGACCGCGTTAGGTATTTGGTTATAGCAACACAATTTTTTATTGAACGATACATAAA